>NW_007379581.1:64749-86286 GCF_000475195.1 Diaphorina citri | reverse complement strand
CTATCAAAACTCTTGAAAGCAATAAACAAATCCTTTTGGTGATGAGAAAATTTCAAGAAACCTGCCTCGGTGTTGTGGTGGTCAAGACGCTCGCCTGGTAAACAGGAGGGTGTGGGTTCGATCCCAGCCGAGGCATGGAATTTCATCCTCATTTCTTTGAGAATTTGACCACATAATAATGGAGCTCTAAGGGTTAGGTGGTAGAGAACGCCTAAGGTTTTAACCTCGCCTAGTGGT
This sequence comes from Diaphorina citri, assembly GCF_000475195.1. NCBI lineage: Eukaryota > Metazoa > Arthropoda > Insecta > Hemiptera > Psyllidae > Diaphorina > Diaphorina citri. The sequence continues at coordinate 86,049 of NW_007379581.1, read as the reverse complement.
TCCACATAATAATGGAGCTCTAAGGGTTAGGTGGTAGAGAACGCCTAAGGCTTTAACCTCGCCTAGTGGTTTCCTTCCACTCAAGAGTCTATTATTAAGAAAAAATAAAACTAGGTACCTCTCTATGTGCAGGTAAGTTTTTCCCATTCCTCATTTTATGCTCCGTTCCCATTTTCAGCGCTTCTCCACTACAACCACATGTTGAATTTATCGGAACCCATGGATCATCTGGTATCCGGATTTCGATCCGTCCTCAAATTATCTCCCTCTCACCCTCGCAACCCGAACTTCAAGTAAGTCTGTCTTTTTCTCTCTCCTTTTATGTCCCTATCTCTCTTTCCTTTTATCTCCCTCTCACCCTCGTAACCCGAACTTCAAGTAAGTCTGTCTTTTTCTGTCTCCCTATATCTGTCTATCTTGCTCTCTCTCTCTCTCTCTCTCTCTCTCTAACTATTTTATTAAAAAAAAAAATTACCTTAAGTCAGACTAAAACAAATTTTTACCCATCAGATGTTTGGGACTGACGCTTCAGTGCAGCTTGAGTTCTAGCATTTTCTTCATAAATATGGTCGCAAGTAGTATTTTCTTCGTAAATATGGTCGCAAGTAGTATTTTCTTCGAAAACATGGTCGCAAGTAGTATTTTCTTCGAAAATATGGTCGCAAGTAGTAAAACCTTCGTAAATATGGTCGCAAGTAGTATTTTCTTCATAAATATGGCCCCAAGTGTTTATGTTTGATTGATTTCAGAGCCATCTGTGAGCAAATCAAGAACTTGTCTACCCTAAAACCGTTCAACGTTCCTCATCATGAGAAACTGTTTGAAACTATATCGGTAAGTAAATTTGGTCACCCGTCCAAGTAGCTATACTGTCCACGCTCCAACCTCAGTAGTCTAGTGGTTAGCGCGGTGAACTCTGAATCTGAAGGATGGTGGTTCGAGTCCAAATGAAGCTAGAGAATTTAGAGTTGTGTATTAACACGTTGAGCGCCAAGCCATTTTTACATGGGTGCTCGCTGGTACCACGGGAAAAAGTGGAAATTATCGCGTGGTACCAGGAGAAGAAGAAGAAGAAGAAGAGGAAGGAAAAGAAGAAGAAGAAGAAGAAGAAGAAAAAGAAGAAGGAGAAGAAGAAGAAGACGTGAGACTCTTGAGAGCTATGATCAAAATGTCTAGCTCATGAGTTTTAAAAGGCTGCTCGAAGCTACATACCTAGTTACAAGCTTTTTTTTTTTTTTTTTTACTTCTCTAGTTCCTATTTTGTCCACCAGGTTTTGACGTGTACATAGATGAACACGGAGATGCGGAGGGCAATTACAGTGTTGTCACATTGATCTTGGATAGTAACAACCAGTTGACGGTGTTGCCAAGTTTAACTTTCAACATATACTTCTCTAGTTCCTATTTTGTCCACCAGGTTTTGACGTGTACATAGATGAACACGGAGATGCGGAGGGCAATTACAGTGTTGTCACATTGATCTTGGATAGTAACAACCAGTTGACGGTGTTGCCAAGTTTAACTTTCAACATATACTTCTCTAGTTCCTATTTTGTCCACCAGGTTTTGACGTGTACATAGATGAACACGGAGATGCGGAGGGCAATTACAGTGTTGTCACATTGATCTTGGATAGTAACAACCAGTTGACGGTGTTGCCAAGTTTAACTTTCAACATATACTTCTCTAGTTCCTATTTTGTCCACCAGGTTTTGACGTGTACATAGATGAACACGGAGATGCGGAGGGCAATTACAGTGTTGTCACATTGATCTTGGATAGTAACAACCAGTTGACGGTGTTGCCAAGTTTAACTTTCAACATATACTTCTCTAGTTCCTATTTTGTCCACCAGGTTTTGACGTGTACATAGATGAACACGGAGATGCGGAGGGCAATTACAGTGTTGTCACATTGATCTTGGATAGTAACAACCAGTTGACGGTGTTGCCAAGTTTAACTTTCAACATATACTTCTCTAGTTCCTATTTTGTCCACCAGGTTTTGACGTGTACATAGATGAACACGGAGATGCGGAGGGCAATTACAGTGTTGTCACATTGATCTTGGATAGTAACAACCAGTTGACGGTGTTGCCAAGTTTAACTTTCAACATATACTTCTCTAGTTCCTATTTTGTCCACCAGGTTTTGACGTGTACATAGATGAACACGGAGATGCGGAGGGCAATTACAGTGTTGTCACATTGATCTTGGATAGTAACAACCAGTTGACGGTGTTGCCAAGTTTAACTTTCAACATATACTTCTCTAGTTCCTATTTTGTCCACCAGGTTTTGACGTGTACATAGATGAACACGGAGATGCGGAGGGCAATTACAGTGTTGTCACATTGATCTTGGATAGTAACAACCAGTTGACGGTGTTGCCAAGTTTAACTTTCAACATATACTTCTCTAGTTCCTATTTTGTCCACCAGGTTTTGACGTGTACATAGATGAACACGGAGATGCGGAGGGCAATTACAGTGTTGTCACATTGATCTTGGATAGTAACAACCAGTTGACGGTGTTGCCAAGTTTAACTTTCAACATATACTTCTCTAGTTCCTATTTTGTCCACCAGGTTTTGACGTGTACATAGATGAACACGGAGATGCGGAGGGCAATTACAGTGTTGTCACGTTGACCTTGGATAGTAACAACCAGTTGACGGTGTTGCCAAGTTTAACTTTCAACATATACTTCTCTAGTTCCTATTTTGTCCACCAGGTTTTGACGTGTACATAGATGAACACGGAGATGCGGAGGGCAATTACAGTGTTGTCACATTGATCTTGGATAGTAACAACCAGTTGACGGTGTTGCCAAGTTTAACTTTCAACATATACTTCTCTAGTTCCTATTTTGTCCACCAGGTTTTGTGGCTTCTCATAGGTTTGGTTTTGCAGCTGACTACGCGCTACTAAAAGTCGCGCGACTACGCTTCAAATGTGAGATCAGCCTTTAGTGAGACGTGAGACAAACCTTTAGTTCTAGTTCCTATTCTGTCCACCAGGTTTTGACGTGTACATATGTAGATGAACACGGAGATGCGGAGGGCAATTACAGTGTTGTCACATTGACCTTGGATAGTAACAACCAGTTGACGGTGTTGCCAAGTTTAACTTTCAACATAAATACTTCTCTAGTTCCTGTTTTGTCCACCAGGTTTTGACGTGTACATAGATGAACACGGAGATGCGGAGGGCAATTACAGTGTTGTCACGTTGACCTTGGATAGTAACAACCAGTTGACGGTGTTGCCAAGTTTAACTTTCAACATATACTTCTCTAGTTCCTATTTTGTCCACCAGGTTTTGACGTGTACATAGATGAACACGGAGATGCGGAAGGCAATTACAGTGTTGTCACGTTGACCTTGGATAGTAACAACCAGTTGACGGTGTTGGAACCGGTGGGATACTTCCAGTACACATCGCTTCATGCGAAACTACCGGTGAGTGATTAAACGCGTGTCCAGTTGCAAACCACACCCGCCGTTGCTTAGTATCTGTCATCTGTGGCGGACATGATTTTTTTTTATGAATGCCTTGTATTTTGTTGAGTATGCAATGCGCCATGCAAATTTGATCATCATTCAAAGATAACGCGGTCAAGTTTACCCTTAATTGCCTTGGGATAGGTAGGTATGAACTTTTGTAATGAAAATAAATTAAAAAAAAAAAACCAGTCTAGTTAGCTTAGGTAGTTGGTAGTGCGTCTGCCTTGTAAGCGCTAGGCCGCGGGTTCGATTCCCGCCCGGGGCGGATTTTATCCTGCTGGGCTGCGTCTGCCTTGTAAGCGCTAGGCCGCGGGTTCGATTCCCGCCCGGGGCGGATTTTATCCTGATGGGATAATGTTCGGGTGGCGCGTCTGCCTTGTAAGCGCTAGGCCGCGGGTTCGATTCCCGCCCGGGACGGATTTTATCCTGATGGGATAATGTTCGTTCTCGAAACGGCTGGCTTTCTCCTATCCTGTCTTCCTTCTCTCTTCGATTTCGGGACGATAAGACTATAGTAGTTACAGTTCCCTCTGTCAAACCTGGCTGGCTTTCTCCTATCCTGTCTTCCTTCTCTCTTCGATTTCGGGACGATAAGACCATAGCAGTTACAGTTCCCATCGTGGCTTTCTCCTATCCTGACTTCCTTCTCTCTTCGATTTCGGGACGATAAGACCATAGCAGTTACAGTTCCCTCTGTCAAACCTCTTTTTTTTTTTAAAAAAAAAAACCCCTTCAAATAGGTACCTATATTGGAAAGTTGTGTGATGTTCACACCAGATTTTTTTTTCCAGAACTTTCGCTACTACAACCGTAGCAAGCCCATCCAATGGGTAGGAGGAAAAACACCAGTGGCCGAGCCTGAGTGTGGGTTTGACAACGAGAAGTGTGAATCCCTCAGTACTAACTGGAAACAGACACTGATTCTCAGCCTACTGGCTTTGGCTGGGTCTGTTACGCTCTTCTTTGCGATCAGGTGAGACCAGGGGACCGTTCTAGGAACGACTTTGCACTATGTGCCAGGGCCCTAAATAGGAGGCTAGGTGATCCATTGGGAAATGGTAGGTATATCATTGCTGACTTATTTTAACACAATCAAATTCCTAAAAAGTCTTAATTTTGACTGTACTCTGACTGAACTACCTATACTTTGTATCAAATTTTACCTAATCAAATTTCTGGACTATTTTTCAGACATTACCGGTACGAGCAGAAGCTACTCTGTCTCCTGTGGAAAGTGGAATACAAGGATATCACCATCATACCTATCCTTAACAACGAGTTCAATGAAACGGTGAGTAACTAGATATTATTAGTTAGGTTTTCTTGAAGGCAAAACTCTAGACCAGCGAATTCCAATTAGCGGACCGCGGGCCACATGTGACCCACCCGTCCATTTTTGTGGCCCGCGAAGATTTTGGGTGGGTCCCCTCGGACTTCATGTTTGCTCTTTTACTATGGGGTGGACGAAAATGTGGAGCATCCACCCCCTCTCCCTCAAAGAATCCTGGATACGGGCCTGCTCCCCCTGTGTATGTGGCCCGCGAAGTATCTGCCAATGTAGCATGTGGCCTGCATACACCTGGAAGTTGGATATTATCTTTTTTTTTTCTTTTTTTTTTGCCATATTTATTTTACATTCTTTTTAATGTCTTGTTTTATTTATTTTCTCCTCTTCCGCAGACGCAGGAATGCGCGTCCACCCCTCCTCTCTCCCCCAGTCTGGTGCGCGCCAGCGTGATTCCTGAACTCAAACTGAGTCGCGCCTACACCAAGATTGGATTCCATAAGAGTAATATTGTCGCGCTCAAACAAATACACAAGAAGAACATTGATATAACGCGGGAAATACGGAAGGAACTAAAACAGGTAGGCACACTTCGACCGTCTGACTGACCTTCCAGGCAAAACTTGCTAGTCCTTTAGTGCTACATCTACATAAGTTCCCCTGTTAATTTCCCCTTCCGTATTTAGACTGCAGGGTGCAGGGGTAAAGGGACTTTTCAGTCTCATTCGAGCAGGATAAACAAGGTATATTCTATTCTCTCCCCCTCCACCCCATAATTATGACGTGTCACACTGTTTCCACAGGTGCGTGACACGGTTTGTCAGACGGTCTCTAATTCGAGCAGGATAAACAAGGTATATTCTATTCTCTCCCCCTCCACTGCATAATTATGACGTGTCACACTGTTTCCACAGGTGCGTGAGTTACGTCACGAGAACATCATCCAGTTCATCGGCGCATGCGTAGAACCCGGAAACACGTACATATTGACAGCGTACTGTGTGCGCGGAAGTTTGGAACAGGTTCTGGCCAATCAGGATGTTCATTTGGATATGATGTTCGTGTCCTCATTGGTCAATGATCTGCTCAAGGTAAGATGGTCATGGGTTCGAATCCCAGAGTAAACCCCCGAAAGTGACTTTTTTCGACGGTGCGGCGTCGACTATGTGTGGACACAGCTTTAGGAACTGGAGGAGCTACAAGCTACATATCACCGCTGGTGTGGACACAGCTTTAGGAACTGGAGGAGCTACAAGCTACATATCACCGCTGGTGTGGACACAGCTTTAGGAACTGGAGGAGCTACAAGCTACATATCACCGCTGGCCTTTAACATTTTTTCGTCACTTTCCGAAAAAATTTGTTCTGGTTCCTAATTCCTAATAGTTTTTGTTATCTGACATAGGGGATCTATCTTCTGGCCTTTATCATTTTGTTCTCACAACTTGTGTACTGAACATTATTTTTATTTTCGTCCCTGATTTTAGGAGATTTTCGCCCAAGATGAGACGATCAGTAAGAGAAACGGAGGCCATTACTCCGAACCCACTATCTCCTTTCAACATTCCGATTGGTTCAATTAGTGTTAACACAACAGCGAGCGTGGTGAGAAAGTGAACGCGTGACTATCTCCTTCCAACATTCCGATTGGTTCAATTAGTGTTAACACAACGGCGAGCGTGGTCTCACAACTTTGTTCTTGTGCTGTGATGTATCTTCTGGCTTCTATCATTTTGTTCTTACAACTTCGTTCCTAATGTTCTTGTCTATCATTTTGTTCTTACAACTTTGTTCCTAATGTTCTTGTTCTCTTCCAGGGTATGATCCATCTTCACGACAGTGAAATCATCTCCCATGGGAACCTCCGCTCATCTAACTGTCTGATAGATAGTCGCTGGGTGCTGCAGATAGCGGACTTTGGACTTCACGCTTTCAAAGGTGAGTGAATCATTTTAATTGAACTTCTTTTAAAACTTGATTTTTAACTCTACGATTTTTCCCCTCAAGAGGTTTGACAGAGGGAACTGTAACTGCCAAGGTCTTATCGTCCCGAAGTGAAGAGAGAAGGAAGACAGGATAGGAGAAAGCCAGCCGTTCCAAGAAAGAACCTTATATATTTTTAGATAATGCTCTCCTAGGGCGTAAATCAAACCAGTGACCACCATGGGTTTGATTCCCATCACCTGGCGCCATGGTAGGCACGAACTTCCATGTTTCAAGCTAATCAGGCTGGTGGGTGTCTATGTCTATCTGTTTATTTCCCTTCAGATTTCGAACGGTTTGTCCGAATTTGGCAGATTCCCACTTTCATTCAGGGTTTAACCCTTTCTCTTTCAGCGGGTCAAGACGAGACGGGTCAGGAGAGAAAGCTTCGTCGTCGAAAGCTGTACAAAGCACCCGAGTTGCTCCGTCAGCCCCATCTGCCCCGTGGTACACAGAAGGGGGACGTGTACAGCTTTGGTTTGGTGCTCTATGAGGTCATTGGGCGGCAGGGCCCCTGGGGGCACCTTCGGATGACTGATGAGGGTAAGTAGGGACGTCGAGACGTCTGGAAAATGACAAAACTGAGGTGAATTTTCCAGAGGTCAGTGGTTAGTTTCCTGGAAGGAAAATACACCTTTTTTTTGAAGAGGTTTGATAAAGGGACCTTTACCTAACTGTTAAGGTCTTATCGTCCCGAAATCGAAGAAAGAAAGGCGACAGGATAGGAGAAAGCCAGCCGTCCCAAGAAAGAACCTTATCCGTTCAGGATAAAATCGGCCGCAGGCGGGAATCGAACCCGCGGCCTAGTGGTTACAAGGCAGACGCGCTACCAACCAAGCTAGCTAGGCTCGCTTTTCCAAGGCTTTAAAATGGCAGAATTCTCTCGCAGCTCTTTCACCCAACCAAATAAACTTCAATTCCCCCCTTTAATAACTTCCTCCCTTTCATTTCTTTCTTCACACCAATTGCCCACCAGAAATAATCACCAGCGTGACGCAAGGCAGCGGATTGCGACCGGATACGTCGAGTCTGGATTGTGCCCCATCCATCATCGCCTGTATGCGCACCTGCTGGGAAGAGGATCCCGAGTTGCGGCCCGACCTGCGGTTCGTGCATCACAAGCTGAAGGAAATGAACGCTGGCCTCAAGGCGAACATTTTCGACAACATGCTGGCCATTATGGAGAAGTATGCGTTCAATTTGGAAGGTGAGTGGACGGACTGGACGGCCAGTCTGAGACGAAGGCCGAAAATGGGGCCTTGCTCCAGGGCCGCATCCAGGATTTTGGTTTTTTGGCTTTTTGGTTTACTGGACAAAATTTGCACCATTTTCGTGTTCCTGGTAAAAAGACCTTTAATTTGATATATAGGTCGACCAGGTTTGGATAAGTCCTTCTCCAGTCTGAGACGAAGGCCGAAAATTGGGCCTTGCACCAAGGCCGCATCCAGGATTTTGGTTTTTGGGCTTTTTGGTTTACTGGACAAAATTTGCACCATTTTCGTGTTCCTGGTAAAAAGACCTTTAATTTGATATATACTCGTAGGTCGACCAGGTTTGGATAAGTCCTTCTATGGGGACAGACAGACCGACAGACGACACCGAAGCGAATACAATAGCCCGTCCCTTATACCTTTTTTTATTACTATCGTAATAATAAAGGAAGGACGGGCTAAAAAATGTAAGACCAGAATTAACATCCCAAAATGTAAAAATTCCTCCTATAGGTTCATCTTTCTGACTCCCCCCAACATTCCGACTGGTACAATTAGTGTTAACACAACGGCGAGCGTGGTGAGAAAGTGAACGCGTGACTATCTCCTTCCAACATTCCGACTGGTTCAATTAGTGTTAACATAACGGCGAGCGTGGTGAGAAAGTGAACGCGTGACCATCTCCTTCCAACATTCCGACTGGTTCAATTAGTGTTAACACAACGGCGAGCGTGGTGAGAAAGTGAACGCGTGACTATCTCCTTTGACACCGAAGCGAATACAACAGCCCGTCCCTTATACCTTTTTTTATTACTATCGTAATAATTAAGGAAGGACGGGCTAAAAAATGTAAGACCAGAATTAACATCCCAAAATGTAAAAATTCCTCCTATAGGTTCATCTTTCTGACTCCCCATGATTTTACGTGACATGATAGCAGTGTGTTTTGACCCTTACTGTCGTTTCCGTCCTCAGGATTGGTTCAAGAACGCACCAATCAGCTGACCCAGGAGAAGAAGAAAACCGATGCCCTGCTACACCGAATGCTCCCCCGTTCCGTGTCTGAAAGTCTCAAGAGAGGTGACTTTGTAGAGCCCGAGAGTTTTGATAGCGTTACGATATACTTCAGTGATATTGTCGGGTTCACGCAGCTTTCGGCTGAGTCTACAGAAACAGGAAGAGTGACCACCCGAGACTGTCATATATTTTAATCTTTTCAATTTAATTTCAATGTGACATGTCTGTTTGAGTAGTACGAGTATGCTGGGTCATAATATATGGCAACCCAGACGCTAGCAGCTCATCAATAAATTTTGGATTGTTCATTTTACATCAGTACCTACCTACTTTTTTGTGGAGGTTAAGAAACAAGACAAGACAAGATTTTCAAGTATTTTTCCATAATAAATATAAAAACAATCGAGTGATTTCGACCACTTTGTATTTGTTGAAACCTAACTATTTCACCATCTAATCACAAACTACATTATACATACCTACATAAATAATAAAATTAAATAAAACAAGATTGCAAAAATCAAATGTCTACTAGTAATACTAAATGATCTAAGCGTCTAAAAATATTTCATACTAGCTGAATTCCGTCGCTTCGCTCCGGAATACCGCTAGTTCATCCCGAGGCATGGCCAAACTTGTAGAAAATAATAAAAAATACGGTCGCGCTGCGCGCTCCCTATAGTAATACTAAATGATCTAAGCGTCTAAAAATTTCACATAAAATTCATGCCTTTAGCGCGTCGGACTCCGGATCTAAAGGTTGGTGGTTCGAATCCACGTCAAGTCATTACGGGGACGGACATGCTACGACACAGACCACACGAGTCTAAAGTCTCTTTGGCGCTTAGTTCATTGAGTATTGCCGACATTCAAATGTTACGTCCTACAAATAGAAGCTAAGCTGCTACAGAAAAAAATTCATTTCTTTCTTGTGGAATCTTAATCTCTCGCAGTCTCTGCACTCTGTGTATTTCTTATGGAGATTTTAGCGATCAAAAATTGATCATATCTCAGGATCGGTAACTAAATCCAAGGCCTTATCCAGGATTTCGTCGGAATGTTAGTATCAAAATCAATCAAATAATGGATTATTATTTGTGGTGAGGTACTGCAATACCGGGTCACCCCGCGACAGAGGTGGAGCAAGCCCTTTCAAGGCCTTATCCAGGATTTCGTCGGAATGTTAATATCAAAATCAATCAAATAATGGATTATTATTTGTGGTGAGGTACTGCAATACCGGGTCACCCCGCGACAGAGGTGGAGCAAGCCCTTAGTATGTGTTATTTGTGGTTAGATTTGAAGAGGTTTGATGGGGGAACTGTATCTGCTAAGGTCTTATTGTCCTGAAATCGAAGAGGGAATCAAGGCAGGATAGAGAAAGCCAGCTGTTCCCAGAACGAACATTATCCGTTCTGGATGAAATCCGCCCCGGGTGGGAATCGAGCCCACTGCCCAGCGCTTACGCGCTACCAACCAAGTTAACCAGGCTGGCTTTTTGTGGTAAAGCAGATTTTTTTTTTTTTACAACTTGTGTGGATATCACATTATGTCGGTCTCTTCCTGATCCCTTGTGTGCCGCGTCCATCTTAGTTTAAGACTATTGCACTACCTATTACCAAGTGCCTTTCTTTGCAATCAATTTCCATGATTCAACAATTCTGGTAATCTTTTTTCACTGCTAATGCCGCCATTGGACCCTCCTGAGTTGGAAAAAAACTATTGGAAAAAGGAAAAAACCAACTAAACCTGAGTTGGAAAAAAAAGGAAAAACCTACCTCGGTGGTGTAGTGGTCAAGGCGCTCGCCTGGTAAACAGGAGGGCGTGGGTTCAATCCCAGCCGAGGTATGGAATACTAGCTTTCTAGGTGTTGTGGTTCAGGAGATAGAGCGATCAGTGTGTGAATATGAAATGTGAACGGATCTTGATTTTATAATATAAGATAAAATTCCTGCCTTTAGCGCGTTGGACTCCGGATCTAAAGGTTGGTGGTTCGAATCCACGTCAAGTCATTACAGGGATGGACATGCTACGACACAGACCACACGAGTCTAAAGTCTCTTTGGCGCTTAGTTCATTGAGTATTGCCGTCATTCAAATGTTACGTCCTACAAATAGAAGCTAAGCTGCTACAGAGAAAATTCATTTCTTTCTTGTGGAATCTTAACAGAGATTTTTCATTTCTTTTATTTTTTTTTAAAGAGGTTTGACAGAGGGAACTGTAACTGCTATGGTCTTATCGTCCCGAAATCGAAGAGAGAAGAAAGACAGGTCGGATTTTGGAACTAGAATCCAAGAGAGATAAGCCCTTTTATTCCGGGAAAGAGACCATTCGTCTCAAATTTTCGGTGGTAGATTCGTCTCAGTGAAAAGGTATACACGATTCGTATCAGGAAGTCAAGACTGAAAAATCTGGTGTGAACATCACACGACTTTCTTTATCCTATTGAATTATGCTTATTTGGGTGTCGTTCTATTGTAACTTTTACAATATCTCTCACCGTTTAGTCAGTATTGCTGAAAACCGCCAAAAAACGGTCGAAAACCGCAAAAAGCGGTCAAGATACCGCCAACCGCAGCACCTATCTTAACCAAACGTTTTATGTTGCATCCTTGTCACATTTGTGGACTACATACCAAATTTCATGTCTCTAGCTCATACCGTTCCCGAGATATTATTGAATTACACCGAAAACCGCTAAAAAGCCGGTTGCATTAATGACCCGGTTACATTAATTTCCTTCCTATAGGATAAGAGGAAAGTAAAAAGGGTACTGCAAGATTAGCGTAATTTCACTTTTTATTATCTCATTAGTGATGTTTTTCTTTTTTTTTTTTCGAAATAGGGAAGGAAATATTATCCGAATCGTGTACCTAAAAAGGTCACATCACGTAAAAGTAGAAGTAGGGTAAGTGTACCATTTATTCGCCCACCTGCCCACATTTATCATTAGTGATGTTTTTTTTTTTTTTCGAAATAGGGAAGGAAATATGATCCGAATCGTGTACCTAAAAAGGTCACATCACGTAAAAGTAGAAGTAGGGTAAGTGTACCATTTATTCGCCCACCTGCCCACATTTATTTTTATAATTTTTGTTTTTATGACTACAATTTTTGAACAGCACTGGTTCGATAGCAGTCTTTAAAAAAGTGGATGAGTGACCATCTCCTTCCAACATTCCGATTGGTTCAAATAGTGTTAACACAACGGCGAGCGTGGTGAGAACGTGAACGCGTGACTATCTCCTTCCCACATTCCGATTGGTACAATTAGTGTTAACACAACGGCGAGCGTGGTGAGAAAGTGAACGCGTGACTATCTCCTTTCAACATTCCGACTGGTTCAATTAGTGTTGACGCTCTTCTTTGCGATCAGGTGAGACCAGGGGACCGTTCTAGGAACGACTTTACACTATGTGCCAGGGCCCTAAATAGGAGGCTAGGTGATCCATTGGGAAATGGTAGGTATATCGCCGCTGACTTATTTTAACACAATCAAATTCCTAAAAAGTCTTAATTTTGACTGTACTCTGACTGAACTACCTATACTTTGTATCAAATTTCGGGTCTGTCACGCTCTTCTTTGCGATCAGGTGAGACCAGTGACTTGTTCCAGGAACGACTGTGCACTATGTGACAGGGCCCTAAGTAGGAGGCTAAAAAGTCTTAATTTTGACTGTACTCTGACTGAACTACCTATACTTTGTATCAGATTTTACCTAATCAAATTTCTGGACTATTTTTCAGACATTACCGGTACGAGCAGAAGCTACTCTGTCTCCTGTGGAAAGTGGAATACAAGGATATCACCATCATACCTATCCTTAACAATGAGTTCGATGAAACGGTGAGTAACTATAGATATTATTAGTTAGGTTTTCTTGAAGGCGAAACTCTAGACCAGCGATTTCCAACTAGCGGACCGCGGGCCACATGTGACCCACCCGTCCATTTTTGTGGCCCACGAAGATTTTGGGAGGGCCCCCTCGGATTTCATATTTTACTATGGGGCGGACGAAAATGTGGAGCATCCACCCCTCCCCCTCAAAGAATCCTGGATACAGGCCTCCTGCCCTGTGTATGTGGCCCGCGAAGTATTACCTGCCAACATAGCATGTGGCCTGCATACACATGGAAGTTGGATACTATCTTTTTTTTTTTGCCATATTTTACATTCTTTTTAATATCTTATTTTATTTATTTTCTCCTCTTCCGCAGACGCAGGAATGCGCGTCCACCCCTCCTCTCTCCCCCAGTCTGGTGCGCGCCAGCGTGATTCTGTATGGCAAGGAAATGTGTTACCACCGTGCCCCCATGAAACGACATTTCCAATTCTAAATTCCAGGTCCGTGCGTAGCCGGTGTTGTTGGTCTCAAAATGCCGCGATACTGTCTATTCGGGGACACGGTGAACACAGCTTCCCGAATGGAAAGCTCGGGGGAAGCATTCAAAATACACATCTCTTCCTCGACGTTTGAGTTGCTGGAGAAACTCGGAGGGTATTATTGTGAGGAGCGCGGTCTTGTGCAGATCAAGGTAAGCAACGTTGAGCGTGGTTGGTGTCCGGATGGGTGACCATCTGGGACATATCGTGTTATTTCTGCACTCCGCCTGATGACTCTGATGAGGACATCTGGTTGAAATCCTACACGTACATATAGCTGGATACAAATTAGTTGCAGAGATACATACCTCTCACAGAGCTAAAGAAAGAATGAGAGAAAGAAAGAAAGATAGAAAGAAAGAAAGATAGATAGAAAGAAAGAAAGATAGATAGAAAGAAAGAAAGAAGAAGAAGAAGAAGAAGAAGAAGAAAAAATGGACTGATTGCAATACTTTATCATTACTAGTATAGCTTCGCTATACTGTATTAGCATGAGGACATCTGGTTGAAATCCTACACGTACATAGCTGGATACAAATTAGTTGCAGAGATACATAGGTACCTCTCACAGAGCTAAAGAAAGAATGAAAGAAAGAAGAAGAAAAAAAAAAATGGACTGATTGCAATACTTTATCATTACTTATAGCTTCGCTATACTGTTTGAGTAAAAGAAAGTAAAAAAAAAGCCAAAGATTTAATTTTACTTTCCATCACCTCTAAATCCCCCCCTCAGGGTAAAGGAGAGATGCGCACCTACTGGCTACTAGGCGAAGACAGTACGCGCCGCGCCGCGCGCCTGTCACACTGGACCTCATCCTGTCGCATACTAGAAGCGCCAGACCTTTTGCGCAGCCCCCAGGGGACCCAATTGCTCCCCGAAGCGTACAACCCGTTGCGCCACCCAGGGGCGCAGTTGGTTCATGGGTGCGCAACTGGGCCGCAAGTGCCGGAGGCCGCATACTAGAAGCGCCAGACCTTTTGCGCAGCCCCCAGGGGACTCCATTGCTCCCCGAAGCGTACAACCCGTTGCGCCACCCAGGGGCGCAGTTGGTTCATGGGTGCGCAACTGGGCCGCAAGTGCCGGAGGCGTATAACTCGGTTGCGGCTAGACTTTTGCATCAGATACATTTGAGGGCGACGCGACATTGTAGTCAGGTAAGACCTATTGCGGATTTGCGGGGTCGATTCCCGTCAGGGGCGAAGTTTTTTTTTACAGATAAGCTTTGTTCTCGGAACGGCTGGCTTTCTCCAATCCTGTCCTTTTTCTTTCTCGGATTTTGGGACTAGAATCCAAGAGAGATAAGCCCTATTTTTCCGGGAAAGACACCATTCGTCTCAAATTTTCGGTGGAAGATTCGTCTCAGTGAAAAGGTATACACGATTCGTATCAGGAAGTCAAGACTAAAAAATCTGGTATAAGCTAAAGACTTGAAATTTGGTATGTAGTTCACAAATGTGACAAGGACGCAACACAAAACGTTTGGTTAAAATAGGTGCTGCGGTTAGCGGTATTTTGACCGCTTTCGACCGCTTTTTGGCGGTTTTCAGCTATATCGACTAAACGGTTAGAGATACATAATTATGGTAAAAGTTAGGGTAAAATAATACTCAAATAAGCATCATTCAATAGGATAAGGAAAGTCGTGTAATGTTCACACCAGATTTTTAAGCCTAGCGCTTACCCCATCTGTTACTGGGCCTACCAGTAACAGATGGGGATAGAAGTACCTGATGGGACTTTGGCTACTACAACAACAGATGTTTATCCTTTTCTGAAGGCATTTGTCTAATTGTAGTCCAGAATTCTGCATTAGGAATTGCAGTTTTTCAGATTCCACAAGTAAAAAATATAACTTAAGTATTTGTACAAATTCAGAGATAGGACCATACTACAAAACTACAAAAGTTGTAGTATACAAAGTCTAAAGCCGCTTCCACACTAACACCCATATTTGTAAACTCCATGTGGCCACAGCTTTAGAACACAAATACAGGGACATACTACAACATAGGAAAATACAAGTTATAATAAATTCAGATTTCCACTATCCGCTCAGTTCCATGCTCTAGTCACAGTACGTTCAACGAACGGTCAAATATTTTACATGTGATTAGATGAGAGAAAGCATACTGTGACTTGAACGACAAATTTTCTGCGATTTAATAATAACAGACTCTTGAGTGTAAGGTAACCACTAGGCGAGGTGAAAGCCCGAGGCGTTCTCTACCACCTAACCCTTAGAGCTCCATTATTATGTGGTCAAAGTCTCAAAATAAATGGCAAAATTCCATGCCTCGACTGGGATCGAACCTGAGCCCTCCTGTTTACCAGGCGAGCGTCTTAACCACCGAGGCAGGTTCGCCAGTAAGAATATTTTGACTGTACTGTGACCTGAATGGATAGTAGAAATCTTACTGCATAAATAAATAAATAACCAATTTTAATTGTTCAATGTCGTTTACTGCTAAGATAGTAAATTTTTATATGATTTCATTAATAAACTATTGTTATAGAAAGTAAAAATATACTCACTTATTAACTTATTATTATACAATGTATTCCTTTTATATTTAAATGGTGTATTCTCACTTATACATTATAGATGTATTCTTTTATATTAAATCCAAATAATTCATATTGACAAGAGTATGTTATTTATCGATTTTATTCACATTTACATCTCAAAGTTCATTTCAGAGTGGACAACTAAATACGTATTAGCACTTCAACATGTCCTGTCATATTTACACAAGCTTTTTACATGGTTTTACTTAACTTGAGATCTCTGTTTGTTTGTAATTTGTTTGTTTGTTTTTACTTGTTTAGAGCCCGTTCCTACTTGAGTCAATTTCGAACGTTTTCGAGTCTCAAATTGGGTTAATTTCTAGATTTTAAACGTTCGGCCGTCCTGAGTTATTTAATTCAGTTTAAATATGTACCAAAACATATTTAAATGGAAGACAAATTATTCATAAAAAAGTGTAATTCTCAATTCATCAGAAAACAATATTCATCCATAATAAGTACATATAAAAATAATATTAAAAAAAAAGAGAAAAAAATCCATATGAAACATTATTGGAGAATAACTAACATAAATAATTGTTCTTTATACTGAGGTAATCTTCTGTGTTTAAAGTGTTAAAAATCTGGTGTGAACATCACACGACTTTCCTTATCCTATTGAATGGTGCTTATTTGGGTGTTCTGTTGTAACATTTACAATCTCTCTAACCGTTTAGTCAGTATAGCTAAAAACCGCCAAAAAGCGGTCGAAACCCACCGAAAAGCGGTCAAAATACCGCCAACCGCAGCACCTATTTCAACCAAACGTTTTGTGTTGTATCCTTGTCACATTTGTGAACTACATACCAAATTTCAAGTCTCTAGCTCATACCGTTCCCGATATATTGTTAAATTACACCGAAAACCATTTTACTTGTGTTAGAGCCCGTTCCTACTTGAGTCAATTTCGAACGTTTTCGAGTCTCAAATTGGGTTAATTTCTAGATTTTAAACGTTCGGCCGTCCTGTACCTTGGATTGATTTCGGTTTTCAGACTTAGAATTGAGTCATTTTTTTACATTTTCCACCGTTTTTACATCTCAATTTACGTTACTTTTCGTCAAATTTCAACCGTCTTCTTGAGTCAATATTTTTACATTTTCGACCGTTTTTGTTGCTTCTCAATTTGAGTCGTGTACCTTGGATTGATTTCGGTTTTCAGACTTAGAATTGAGTCAATTTCTACCGTTTTCCTCTCTAAGTTTGAGTCTATTTCTCGATTTTCCACCGTTCCTTCGACCGTCCTATACCTTGGATCTAAGTCAGCCGTTTTCAGACCTTGATTTGAGTATTATTATTATTATTATTATTATTATTATTTTTACATTTTCCACCGTTTTTACATCTCAACTTACGTTACTTTTCGTCAAATTTCAACCGTCTTCTTGAGTCAATATTTTTACATTTTCGACCGTTTTTGTTGCTTCTCAATTTGAGTCACACTTCCGCCGTTGCATATTTCGGCCCGCCGTTCACCTTATATCTTGGACCGTTTCCTGGCGATAGCATCCTCGACGGCTTTGAGTTGTTTGAGCAGTTCTTCATTTTCCGCGGTTGCGTATTTCGGCCCGCCGTTCACCTTATATCTTGGACCGTTTCCTGGCGATAGCATCCTCGACGGCTTTGAGTTGTTTGAGCAGTTCTTCACGTCGGGATGGCACGCCCTTCTTGCTCGGGGGTGGAGGGGTTTTGTTCGGGGAGGTGTCGGCGGGGGCAGACCGCTTCTTGGCGCCTCCACCACTGCTGGATTTGGAATCTGCGGAGATGGTTAAAGAAGGGGGAAGGTTCATTAGAATTAAAAAGATTATGATTTGGGGAATTTTTCTTACGAAATCCACAAGTGCAGACTTGCAGAGTCCAGAATGTATTTTATTATGTGACTTTTAAATTCAACCAAGGAGATATGAATTTTCAACTTCAACACCTTAACTGCACAAGGATATTCCATGGTGATTATGATTACCTTAAGAAACCCATGTATTAAAACATCTCCCTTAACATGAGAGACAGCAGACAGACTCTATGTTTCTTGGATTTTTCACAAAAAAAAAAAAAAAAAAAAAAAAAAAAAAAAAAAAAAAAAAAAAAGGTAAAATGAGATTTTAGCGACCAAAAATTGATCATATCTCAGGATCGGTTTCGATTTTCGCAAAATCCTTTCTTATTGCACACCTAGACCATTAAAAGGAATATTCCTACCAAATTTCAGCTTTATAGGTGTTGTGGTCCAGGAGATAGAGCGACCAGTGTGTGAAATGTGAATGAGTGAATGGATCTTGTTTTTATAATACAAGATAGGAAATCCAAGATTGCGCGCCGTCGGAACCGGTTTCGTTTCTTTCCGAAAGTTTCCTCAGAAGGAAAATACAGTAGAGATAAAATAGAAAAACTTACCGAGAGGAGGTGCTACGTGATGAACTGGAAGTGTAGGATGATTCCGAACTGTGTCTTCCTCTTCTCTTTTCACCTCCACGGCCACCTCCCGGGGATTTGGATCGCATCCATGGGTCTGCCCACTCGTCCGCCCGGGACCGTCTGAAAAAGTAGAAAAGAATAGAATAATATAATAATAATAACAATAGTGCTTATTTATACTGCTCGCATAGGACTGAAAAGTCCCTTTACTCCAGCAGTAGGCTACTACTATTATTGTGGTCAAATTCTCAAATTATATGAGGATAAAATTCCATACCTCGGCTGGGATTGAACCCACGCCCTCCTGTTTACCAGGCGAGCGCCTTGACCAATACACCACCGAGGCAGGTAGAATATAATATATTTATGTATCTACCTTGTTTATACTACCAGCATAGGACTGAAAAGTCCTTTACTCATATGCAAATAGCTCAGGGCAGGTTAGACTTAACTTTTTCAGTATCAACAATATTTTTCTATAAAAAATAAGGCCGAATAGAAACCCTTTCTCCTATCCTGTCTTAATGCTCTCTTCATTTTCGGGACGACAAGACCTTAACAGTTATAGTTCCCTCTGTCCAACCTCTTCAAAATATAGTGTGGTAGTCAAGATGGTGAATAACTCACCTCGCTGGCGGTGATTCTCGTCTTGAACCACCCCGCTCATAACTACTACCGCGCGGTATAACACTGCCCGGAACTCCATCCTCTTTCCAATCACCTGCAAAATAAAAACATGATTTTATTCATAAAATGAAAACAAAATAAAAATAATATCTAAAATGTAAATCATGATTTATTTGTGGTGAAGCTGAGAGCTTCTTTCACAATTTTAGTAAGTATTACAGCATTACTAAGAGCCTCATTCACAATTTCCGTCATATCTAAAAGTATTTTTTCTTTTTACACTGGTAATGCCGCCACTGGTCGCTACTAGATTAAAGTAGCTACTCAATTGTCCTCCCGAGGGTGAGTGCACCCCGAACTCCAAGCACAGAGCCGAAAAAAACTTCAACCCCGTCGGGAATCGAACCCAGGACCTCCGGAGTGCAAGCCTAGTGTGATACCCACTCGTCCACGGAGGTTACTACATATTTTATATCCTCACCTCTGTCTGGTCCCGCAGCGCGTGGCAACACACTCCCGCCGCTAGGTTTCTCGACCCGCTGCACTATGACCTCGCGTGCGGGCTTGCTGTGCCGGGCCGAATAGCTGGCCGCCGTCTTGCGGGAGGAGGCCGGGTCGTAGGCGAGGTCGTGCGGGTGCGCGGGGGGGACGCTGCCTCCCGCGTGTACCGGGTAGACCACCGAGGCAGGTTCCCTATATATTTTTTTTAAAATCCTTTTTTCCTTATAATAGGATGAGGAAAGTATAGAAATTTAAATTGTGTGTCAGCAAACGTAATTAAGGAGCGCGGTAGCGCTTCGCCCCGCCAAGTCAAGAAAGTGATCCAGAGTAAACTTACCTATCCGCAGGGCTGGCAGCAGCGAAGGGTAGCTTAGGTAATTTGTTAGACATTCTGACGGGAGGTGGGGATGCTGGTTTTCCTGTGAAAACAAATATAAAGGCAGATTGTGATTTATCCCAGTTATACTTTTTTTCCTTGGAAATATCAATAAATAAACTGGTTTGCCTGTAAAAGTAAATATCAAGAAAAATTGTGATTCAATTGTCCAACTCACGCAACTCTATTGCCTAAGTACAGCCTAACAAAACCTGATGGAAATGCGGAACTTAAAAAATAAAAAAAAAAAACTGCAAACCAAAAACAATGTCCTGAATAAGTACAGACTAACAAAACCTGATGGAAATGCGGAACTTAAAAAATAAATAAAAAACTGCAAAGCAAAAACAATGTCCTGAAAACAAGTTCAAAAACAGTCTGCTGCCATTAGTACTAAGAGATAACTTGGCTAAAATATTTTGAAAGCCATCATTTTCATTTCCGTTGGCCAGCCTAGTTAGCTTAGTTGGTAGGGCGTCTGCCTTGTAAGCGCTAGGCCGCGGGTTCGATTCCCACCCGGGGCGGATTTTATCCTGATGGGATAATGTTCGTTCTCGGAACGAGAGTGAGTATTGTGTATTAGGGGCTCTCTATTAGGGGTCGATGGTGGGGACAATAAGGGTCGTGGTGATGCAAGGGTCGATAGTAGGGGTCGTGCAACGCTCCCGGGTGATGAGAGGGTAAGTACTCCTCGCCTGAGAAACAAGAAAAACGGATTAAGCAATGTACAACAGATTTTTTTTTTAAGAGGTTTGACAGAGGGAACTGTAACTGCTATGGTCTTATCGTCCCGAAATCGAAGAGAGAAGGAACACAGGATAGAAGAAACCCAGCCGTTCCGAGAACGAACATTATCCCATCAGCTTAGTTGGTAGGATAAAATCCGCCCGGGCGGATTTTATCCTACCAACTAAGCTAACTAGGCTGGCAAAAAAATCGAATGAAACTCACGACAAGTGAGAAAGGGAACAACAGAAGCTGCTATTGGCATTTAATATGCGAGGTCAACCAAATTCAGTGGTGTAGTGGTAAAAAAAGCCAAGTAACAATCAGGGTGTCTACCAAAATGGAAAAATAAAATTCCCTGACTTTTCCCGGTTTTCCAGTCCAATTTTTCAAAATTTCCAGTCTACTTTTCCAAGATTTTCCACCCCATTCCACTGCGCCGCAGCCGATTTTTTTTTTTTTTTCATTTTTTTTTTTTTTTTTTACGGCAGGTCGATACATTTATGGATAATCCCCGGTTTCGTGCTACGATTTCTCCTTTACCGACATCAGCAGAAACTCCAGGAATAGAACCAGTTTCCAGTAAATAAACTTTTTTAAACCGGGACGCGCGTCAATAAAGGTACTACGTTTTACCTCCCGAGTCAGAATGGGATCAGCCTACTTTTTCTAACTTTTTTAGAATTGCGAATTCTTGTAACGAAC
>NW_007379581.1:42339-64067 GCF_000475195.1 Diaphorina citri | reverse complement strand
TGCTTTTATACACTATTTCATAATCTTAATCCTCTCCCTAATCCCCACAAAAGTGTATGGTGTGTTATATGTGAGTGGTAAGGTATGAACGTAGGGCACTGGCGGGCGCGCGCTTACGGGGTTGTAGACGTGGGTAAGTTTCCCTCCACAACTTTTCCTTACAGAAGCTCCTTTAATCCTCCTTTTATTGGGAAGGCGACTGGCGAAGACAAGTCCCCATGACGAAACTTCCTCACTTGTCTTTCTCTCAATTCCTACCCTATTCATGACTCAAGGTCTCTAATACCTACTTAGACTCCTTCCTACAAGGTATCCTATGTGACGGATGTGTCCCTCTTATCTCCTTGACGAAGCCAAAAAAATAATAATAAAAATAATAATAATAATACTAATAAAAAAAGAAAAAAAAAAAAAGAAAAACCACCAAAGACATTTTGGTATATAAGTTACGTACAATCAAACGACATTTCACATTTTGAATAAGGTGTTCTAAGTTGTGCATGTTCTGTCTTTTAACTTTTTTGTTCCTACGTCAAAAACGACTGTTACGGTACAACAACCCTCTACCTTTTACAATGTCCCACAGATGGTCTGACCTTTGGCCCTTTTGGCCTTTCAGTCCCTTAAAGTACCTCTTGACCTTTTCAGTCCCTTTTTCAGTCCCTTAAAGTGCTTTTTCACGGTTTTTAGCTTTTTTCAGTCCCTTAAAAAGTTTTCGGATTTTTTCTGGTTTCTCTCTTAAAGTTATATTTTTTCATAGGCCGTTGGTACTTCCCCCTGTAATATTAGGAGTTTTTAAAGCGGACGCCGCGACTTTTAAAACACAGAAGTACTTTTTAAAAATCCTTATAAAGTTTTCGGGAGTAATTTTGCTCTTTGTTCCTGACTAACCAGTCATTTTTTTTTCAGTAGCGTTGGAACTTCCTCGATGAATTATAAACGAACTTGTTTTAAAGCGACTGCCGCGAAGTTAAAATACGAAGGTATCTTTACATCAAATTATTATTTTTTTTTTTTTAAAGTTAAGCAAGGTTTATATACTTTTCTTTAAACTATACCTATGAAATATATAAGACCTTGTTTAGACTACGGGAGTAAAGGGACTTTTCAGTCTCATTCTGGCAGGATAAACAAGGTATATTCTATTCTATTCTATTCAATTTACGTATGTACATACCTGGAGCTAGATAGTGAGGGTGGGCTGGTTTAACGAGATGATCATATTCCTTGCGGGGAGGTAGTATTCGCTCAGGGGAAGGACTGAGGGCCGGACTAGCAGATCTGAAATTAACAAGAGTAGAATATTGTAACAATAAGTCGGTTAGGTCTCTCAAAATGTAGACTCCATAGGTGTAAAGTTTTTTTTTGGTCTCATTTTCAACCGACATTGACAGAAAAAAGTGTATATATATAACGGTCGATAAAGAGTAAAAAAAAAAAAAAAATAATAATCGGTTTCGCTGGAAATCAAACTTATCTCGTTCAGGATAGTCACACTACTATCACGTGAGCTCACGTGACCTCATGGTACTCACCTCGTATAGTAGTCATTCTCCTTATCCAACTCATCCTGGCCCAGGGTCAAATTCATCTTCTTCTCCTCGAAATCCACCTCGGTTTCCTTGCGCTTGGTAGACTTCTTCAGGATCTCTTTGGCCTGTCTGAGTCCCCGTTCCCAGGCACTCTCAGCGGTGGGGACTGCCCCGGGTACCAGGGGGGCGGATGGGTCCTCCTTGCTCCGCACAACGGGCGGGAGGAGCGCGGCACCGCCTGAGGGGGGAGGAAGTGATTCAGTCAGATATTTAGACCTCTAAAGGTGTGTCCAAAGATAGTCGAACGGCCGTCGATCGACGGGGAGAAAATATGTTAACGAGGCGGAGTGGAAGGTAGAGTCGACATCGGTCGACTATGTGTGGACACATTTCAGGGACTTTTGAGTACAAGTAATAGATCAGTTGCGCTTACTTGGGTGATGTTTCAAAGTCATAGAGCAAGAAAAATGAGGACCAACGGAATTTTTCTTTTTCTTCTACGACTTCTAGATACCGAGATAAATCGATCTAAAAAATACCGGTAAATCGTGAAGTTTGACGTCACGGCATCTGCGCATTTTGACGTGAAATCTGACGTCACAACTCTTTGAACTTTTTCATTAGAATGGCAATTAAAAATTGAATTTTCGACCTCTTAAAGTTACTTTTTCGGAGTTTTGACCTCAGATTTGGATTTTTCACAACTTTTTACGTAGGAATTGACCTTGTATTAAAAATATTTTCCCAATTGCAACTCCTCCATTACCTAGCTAAGATTAAAGAGTTCTCTATCACCTAATAACACTCAGGCGCGATGCACACTAGTAAAACGTTAAACTCGAATTTAGTAGGACGTACGGTTTAGGAGGTATAAGCGAGAAACTGAAGAAAAAAAAAGGTGCAAAATTTGAACCGTATGCTGGTGGTTTTTCTGCCGCCAAAAGTTCTCCCCTCAACTCTCGAGGTCTCGATTTTAGTATTACACTTCTCCCACCATACCTAACGATCCTACAAAGAAAAAAAAATATTTACCTACAGTAATTATTGCAAGGACCTCCTCTCTCTATTAGACTGCTAGTGGACAGTATAAATAATGTATAAGGTATATTAAATAAATATGCACATAAATATGCACATAGTTAAAAAATAAATCAATAAATCAATAGGAGAAAATGAAAAACAGATCGCTTTTTTTTTGTTTTACAATATTAATATTATTTTATTCACTACCATACCGGGTTTAAAAAAAGCGATCTGTTTTTCATTTGCCCCTATTGATTTTAATTTGATTTACCAAGTGTTGTGTATACCCTTGAAAGTTCTAACTTTTTTTTGCATTTTATTGTATTTTTCCAATAAAAAAAATGTAAAAATGGGATTATTCCCGTGAATATGATAAAAAAATACCGGGTAGTAGTCGGGCGGTGGAGCGCCGTACCTGCGGGGCGAAGAATAAAGGAATTTTTGTGTTAAGCATATTTAAATGTTTGTCACAAATATCGATCCCCAATTATTACACCTAGATAAAGACACATCTTATCTAAAACTTTCTCGCTTTGAGTTCATAGGTCGTCGCGACAAATTTCAAGATCAGAGCTCATTTGTGTGAGAAAATGTGAAAAAAGAAATAGCAGTTTTCGGTTCTGCCTCCAAGGATAAAACTAAAACTCACCTCCATTGATTTGATTTCTCTTGCGTTTCTCATCGCCACTATCTCTATCATCGTCCGCGTTCAGAATATCGTTATCGTTTCCATCCGATTCGATATCCGAGACGTCCGATAAATCCTCGGCCAGACTCTTACTCACCTGGAAACGAGAGAAAAAGGGACGTAAGAAATAAGACCATAATCGTTCCATCATGGGACGGGTCGAGATACGAAGCCTCTCCACCAATTTCGATCATTGTATCTCTGCTCCCTCTCGATATCATTCCGATTTCCTTGTTTCCTTTGAATATCAGCTCTGATGACATCACTATATCTTGTATTTAGGTGTTTATTTTGTAAAATGTACCCCCCATAATGTATCAAATATATAAGACCTTGGTTAGACTGCGGGGGAAAAGGGACTTTTCAGTCCTATCCCAGCAGGATAAACAAGGTATATTCTATTCTATTCTATATCGAATACCAAAAAAAAATATTCGAGATGAAAATGGAAGGTATGAAGGAAGACCGAGATATCGATATAGTGAGGGGAAAAAAGGATGTAAAAAATATATGATCAGATATGACTATGTACTTTCATCAAGTAGCGACCAGTGGCGGCATAGAAAGATTGATGATTAGAGAAGCAACCTCCGTGGCCGAGAGGGTATCACACTATGTTTGCACGCCGAAGGTCCCGGGTTCGATCCGTGGCGGGGTCAAAGTTTTTCAGCTCTGTGCTTGAAGTTTGTGAGTGCACTCAGCCACGTGAGAATAATTGAGTAGCTACTTTAATCGAGTAGTGATGAGGAATAATACTAAAGGACGCACTAGTAATGCTGTGATACCCACTAAAGTTGTGAAGAAACTCTCTGTGCTTTACCGCAAAAAAATTCATGATTATTTTTTTACTTGTTACGTATAGAGAACCTATGATACAAAGTGATGATAAAGTATCGTTCAATTATAATTATTATAATCTTGCTTACCGGAACCTTGTCAGGACTGTCTAAAGTGCGTCGTCGGGGAGGGGGACTGGCATTGTCTGTGGCCCGCGGTGATTTGGCCTCTGAGAGCGCAGGAGAGGAGGGTTTGTCCTCGTTTTGGTTGTCTGGCGATCTGGACCGCGAATTCCGCTCTGAAATAATAATAAGAGAGATTAGGTACTAGATTTTTTTTTATTATTATTTGTTGTTGCTGTTGATGTAGCAGCTTTGGCTGTAGCTGAATGGTGATGGCGGAATAAAGAAAAGATATCTTTTTATCTGTGATACACCGGGTTGATGGCCTGGTCTAACTTTTTTTTTTTTTTTTTTTTTTTTTTTTAAAAAACTCTTCCCGTTTGAGTCCAAGTCATGAAATTTACCGTCAGGTATTTAAGTAGCAGGGAATGACAAGCATTTAGGCTTAACACGATTGAAATTCCTTCCCCCCCCCTCCCCCCTAGGCACTTTAACACTATGGACAATATTTGTGACAAGCATTTAACTGATTTAACCAAGCCAAAACATAGTTAAGTAAAATTCACTTTTGTTTAACTGGAACAGAAAGCTATATGACTAATAGCATACAACAATAATAAAACCTCATTACCTCTATTCTCAAGTGAATGTCTGTCTTGAGGTTTAACATGGGGGACTATGGATCCGGAGATTGGGAGTTTGAGTCCAAGTCATGAAATTTACCGTTAGGTATTTAGCAGGGAATGACAAGCATTTAGGCTTAACACGATTGAAATTCCTTCCCCCCGCCCTTTAGGCACTTTAACACTATGGACAATATTTGTGACAAGGATTTAACTGATTTAAAACATCGTTAAGTAAAATTCACTTTTGTTTAATCTGGAACAGAAAGCTATATGACTAATAGCATACAACAATAATAAAACCTCATTACCTCTATTCTCAAGTGAATGTCTGTCTTGAGGTTCTGGAGACAGTGAGAGTCTATCGTCTCCATCGTGATCACCGTTGTGTTCGGCTACATCATTGGGTGGAGTGTGAGGTTGTTTGTCATTGTAACCGGATGGTGACTGTGACCGGGGTGATCCCTGTAGCAAAAAACAGAAGATATTGAAATAAAGATATGGCCCAAGAGGGTTCTTTCCCATGCTTAGGTAAAAAGAAGAAGACTGAACTATGAAACTATTTACAAAATGGCTTGGCTGCATGCTGGAGATTCCCAGTTTGATTTCTGGCAGGGTCAAAGTTTTTTTTTTTTGTGCTTGAAGTCTGGGTGTACTCAGCCTTGTAAGGACAATTGAGTAGCTATGTAGGTACCTCCTTCATCAAGTTGCAACCACTGGCAGCATTACCACATTACCAGTGTAAAAAATATTATTTAAATATGGACATTCAATTGCAAAGGAGGCAATTAGTAATGCTGTGAATAACACAGCATGGGGTGAGGTAAATAATTCATGATTTGATAATTTGATTGACTGATTGATTTTAATACTTTCAAATTGGGTGCTGGGATATTATAACTGTTATCTTAGTTTTTAGGGTACTTGTTCAGAAGTCATGTCTATGGAAAATTGCTAGGAAAAAAGAGCTGTCACAAATGAGCAGTGACCAGTGTTATTATAGGGTTAGGTTAAACACAAAAAGAAGCTTTGTTTTTCATTGTCATGGATTCTGAACAATTACTGTTGTTAGTGTTACTACTTACCTGTGTAGAAGAATCTGAAGACACAGCACTCGTGGCTTCATGCTCGTTATTTTCTGGGGGAGACTTGGGTCCTTTTCCTGCTAGAAAAATGAAAAATAATAAAAAATTGGTGATTTAAAAACACCTCAATGGCAGAGGGTGGAGTAAAAACATTTCAAGGAGAGGGTTGATTACTCGGCCACCCAATAAGGTGAGGTAATAATTTGAAATTTGAATAGGCATAGAAATTGAGATTTTTTAAAATTGTTGTTGTTGTTGTTATTGTTGTTTACTTACAAATGTCTGGAATTTTGACCATTAGTCTATTTTTTAAAGTTATTCTCCTTCTTATGATCAAAATGAATAAGTAAACAAGGGTTTGAGAGAGATTAGAGCAACATGTAGGTACCGTACCTGGATACTGATCTTCTTCCAACACATGGTTTTGCTTCGTGTCAAGTGATTCCCGCCAGTGGGGGTTGACCTCGCCGTCCATAGAGCTGTTGTCCGACTCCATGGCTCAGAGTGACGTCAAAATTGCCTGTGGAAATCAAAGCCACCATTTGAATTACACTGGAATGGAATATGATAATCTTTTTCATCAGTACTTTTTTTGTTTTTCATGTGTGATGTGATCTTTTTGTACAGAACTTTAACTATTGTTTTTTATGTGTGATGTGATGGAAAAACAACTTGAATTAAAAATGTCTACAAGTGTAAGTAGATGTGAAAATGTCTAGACATTCTGTGTGCTTGCAGAATACACTTCTATTAATAAGGAATTGAGCTCTAATTGGTAGAATTTGTACACATTGACAGAAGAAACTTAAAGAACTCATAATAAGTAAGTAACCTATTTAAAGACATATTTGTTTTGGGAGTAACATATGTAAGCTTCAAACCTTTGGTGCATTTTGATAAGCATAATGTAGATATTATTAATGTTAAAAGATTAAGTTCTTTGGATGTTATACACTATAGTGCAAAGAGGCCTTTCTAGCTACTTTTCAATTTGTACTTTGCATATCTGATTGGACCTGTTGGTCTTGCTAACAGGGCCGGATTACCCATAAGGCAGAATGGCAGACTGCCACGGGCCCCGCGCTTTTGGGGGCCCCGCGCTTTGAAAAGAAAAAAAACATTAAAGTTTCAACTTGGAAACAGAATATTTTTATTTTCTTTGTTTGCCACAGAATATTTTTAATAACTATTTATTTACTATTCCAGTAAAGTTCCAGTTTCACTTAAATGCTCAAACTTGAAAAAACTTCTATAGAACAGAATATACGTGCTTCAGGAGTGTTCTAAATCTAGTTTCAAGGTAGGTAAGCGATGTGAAAGAAGGTGACCAAAATTACTCTTAGTTACATAGCCTGAATTCCATGACATGTTCTTGTAACCCACTGTGGGTCATGGAGAGCCCTTGATAAAACAAAAAGTTGTTATAACACATCCTAAGGTAATATTTAGGTCATGGTTATGTACTGGGTTGGGTTGGGTTTGAACTGGTTGAGACAGGATATTGTTTCTACAGTTTGACATGAGAGTGGTAACTTAGCAAAAGTTACCACTCTTATGCTAAACTGTAGAAACAAAAAGTCTTAACCTAACCCAACCTGGTACATAACCACAACCTTACACACGAGCCAATTACAGGGTTGATTTAAACTTCATGCTCGTAATCTTTCGGGTTCTTTCTATTGAGCTGCGCATAGTAATCATTGGTCTGTGTAATGATCACATAAGTTATTAAGAAGTATGGCACAGTTCGTGGTGCACTTTCGGTGATTCTTCGCAGTGTGTTTTGCAGGCCAGGGTTTAAAAGGCCAGCGAATGCTCTCTGCTCAAACATGGAGATGCGATGGTACACAATGTTGCGGATGTGAGGTCCAAGGTTTCCGAATCCATGATGACCCATTGTAGATGATTCTGAAATACATAGAAAACAACCCAGGTTCTCGTTTCTCCACAATTTCCATCTCTGAAGTATAAATAACACTTCCAAATTCTTGGCCAGCACCCGAGAGCTATGTCTAACTGAAGAGTTCCAAAAAGAACGAAACGCGTCTTAGGTTGCTCTCAGGTGTTGGCTAAAACCCCATACACAAAAAGGCCAATCTGAGGCTTAGGTATAGAAGCTGGACAGCCCTAACTAAACCAAATGCAACTTCGGTCAATTAAAAAAGAAGGAAAAAAATAATAAACAAACGAACAAACAAACAAACAAACAAACAAACAAACAAACAAACAAACTCACCTGTAGAATCGACAGATGGGTCTCGGCTCACTCTCTTCGGGTCGAGTCTCTCCTTCATCTGACACTTCTCCCTCCTCCAACTCTTCCTCTTCCTTCTTCCCCTTCATCTGTGGAAATTAAAGCAGTCATTATGGAGACATTTAATATTCAATGGCTCATGGAGACATTTAATATTCAAACCTTACAACATAGGCGGGATGTTGCTGATGTTGTGTTTCTGCTCAAACTAATCAAGAACGAACGGTTGTTTGTCATTGTAACCGGACGGTGACTGTGACCGGGGTGATCCCTGTGGCAAAAAACAGAAGATATTGAACTATAAATAAAGATATGGCCCAAGAGGGTTCTTTCCCATGCTTAGGTAAAAAAAAGAACACTGAACTATGAAACCATTTACAAAATGGCTTGGCTGCATGCTGGAGATTTCCAAGTTTGATTTCTGGCAGGGTCAAAGTTTTTTTTTTTTTGTGCTTGAAGTCTGGGTGTACTCAGCCTTGTAAGGACAATTGACTATGTAGGTATGTCCTTCATCAAGTAGCAACCACTAGCAGCATTACCACATTACCAGTGTAAAAAATATTACTTAAATATGGACAATCAATTGCAAAGGAGGCAATTAGTAATGCTGTGAATAAGTGTGGTAAATAATTAATGATTTGATTGACTGATTGATTTTAATACTTTCAATTTGGGTGCTGGGATATTATTAGATACTGTTATCTTAGTTTTTAGAGTACTTGTTCAGAAGTCATGTCTATGGAAAATTGCTAGAAAAAAGAGCTGTCACAAATGAGCAGTGACCAGTGTTATCATAGGGTTAGGTTAAACACAAAAAGAAGCTTTCTTTTTCATTGTCATGGATTCTGAACAATTACTGTTTTAGTGTTACTGCTTACCTGTGTAGAAGAATCTGAAGACACAGCACTTGTGGCTTCATGCTCGTTATTTTCTGGGGGAGACTTGGGTCCTTTTCCTGCTAGAAAAATGAAAAATAATAAAAAAATTGGTGATTTAAAAACACCTCAATGGCAGAGGGTGGATTAAAAACATTTCAAGGAGAGGGTTGATTACTCGGTCACCAATAAGGTGAGGTAATAATTTGAAATTTGAATAGGCATAGAAATTGAGATTTTTTAAAGTTGTTGTTGTTATTGTTGTTTACAAATGTCTGGAATTTTGACCATTAGTCTATTTTTTAAAGTTATTTTCCTTCTTATGATCAAAATGAATAAGTAAACAAGGGTTTGAGAGAGATTAGAGCAACATGTAGTTACCGTACCTGGATACTGATCTTCTTCTAACACATGGTTTTGCTTTGTGTCAAGTGATTCCCGCCAGTGGGGGTTGACCTCGCCGTCCATAGAGCTGTTGTCCGACTCCATGGCTCAGAGTGACGTCAAAATGG
This sequence comes from Diaphorina citri, assembly GCF_000475195.1. Lineage (NCBI taxonomy): Eukaryota > Metazoa > Arthropoda > Insecta > Hemiptera > Psyllidae > Diaphorina > Diaphorina citri. The sequence continues at coordinate 54,576 of NW_007379581.1, read as the reverse complement.
TTTTTTGTTAGCCTTTTGGTGTTTTTATTATTATTTTTTTTTTATTTAATTTACTGTAGTTTTAAGTTAGGGACTTGCTGTACTAATGGGTAGCCCCCGTGAATTGAAATAGAATTGAAATAAAATTAAAAATAAAAAAATTAAAAGTGCATACCTAAAAAAACTAAAAAGTATGTACACGAAATCAAATTTACACCTATATCGGTACTAAACGTGCGTAATGAGGATTTCCGAGGTAGGTAAATAGGTATTTTTTGAACTCCCTCGGGGGAAAAAAAGCTGCTATGGGGTCCCACACAGATTTACTAAATTGGACTCGTGTGGTCTGTATTAAGGAGCGCGGTAGCGCTCCGCCCCGCCAAGTCAAGAAAGTTTGACCGCGCTACTAGAGATATTATACGCGACAGGGAAAGGGCCTGTGGAAATCAAAGCCACCATTTGAATTACACTGGAATGGAATATGATAATCTTTTTCATCAGTACTTTTTTGTTTTTCATGTGTGATGTGATCTTTTTGTACAGTACTTTATTGTTTTTTATGTGTGATGTGATGGAAAAACAACTTGAATTAACAATGTCTACAAGTGTAGATGTGAAAATGTCTAGACATTCTGTGTGCTTGCAGAATACATTTCTATCAATAAGGAATTGAGCTCTAATTGGTAGAATTTGTACACATTGACAGAAGAAACTTAAAGAAATCATAATAAGTAACCTATTTAAGAAATATTTGTTTTGGGAGTAAGTAACATAATATGTAAGCATCAAGCCTTTGGTGCATTTTGATAAGCATAATGTACTTAGATTTTATTAATGTTAAAAGATTGAGTTCTTTGGATGTTATACACTGTAGTGCAAAGAGGCCTTTCTAGCTACTTTTCAATTTGCACTTTGCATATCTGATTGGACTTGTTGGTCTTGCTAAAATGAACTAATCAGGAAAAAGATTTTCATGTTTTGTACATGGCATGATTTTACAGATAAAAAACCTTTTAAAATAAGTACCTACCTACCTATACCTATATAATAATAAGACCAAAATAACACTTGATAAAACTTTCAATAAATTAATAAATAAAAAAAATTCTTGACTTTTAGTTTTACAAATTTAATATATTTTATCTATATATGCGTATTTTGGGTGTTACCCCATTCTCAGGATGATATTTAATTGAAACCAATTCAATATCATCTTGAGAATGGGATAACACCCGAAATATGCGTATGGATAAAATATATTAAATTTGTAAAACTAAAAGTCAAGAGTTTTTTATTTATTAAGTTACCTACCTATAGTTATTACATTACCATTGTAAATTATACCTAGGTAAGTAATATTTAATTTCCTGTAATGCTAGCATGTTGAAAGCACTAAATCTTAAAGAATCATTTATGTTAAGCAACCTTGTAAGTGGTTGATGGTTAGATAAGTGACTGTCTAAGAAATCGTGTGGTGCCAGCGACTCCAATTCTCTCCTCTTCTCCTTCTCTAATTTCATTTCTTACCTCTACTCCTCCATCTCCACCATTCTTATCTGTCTCCTTGCCCGGAGGTTTATCACATTCTCCCTCTTCCTCTTCGCCATCCTCTCTCTCTTCGGGTTCCTCCTCAAAGTCGAGTTGTTCCTCTTCAGTCACTGCAAGTGTCATCGTGACGCCTGAAAACAAGACAGGATTAGTACAGGTCAAGAGTAAAGGTGGAAACATTATGGAATAGAATAGAATATACCTTGTTTATCCTGCCCGAATGAGACTGAAAAAAAAAGTAACTTTAAAAGGTCGAAAATTCAATTTTTAATTGCCGTCCTAATGAAAAAGTTCGAAGAGTTGTGACGTCAGATTTCACGGAAAAGGAAGGTTTTTCTCAAGAGGGGACTGTAAAACTATTACGATGAAATCATTAAATTTCATTACAAGTAATTCTTTGTTAAGATGAAATCAGAATTTTGTAAACTCCAAAATGTAATGTTTCTTTCAGTTACAAGTCACCACAAAGATATATTATACTTATATTTGTTTGATATGTGTGATGGTCGAATATTCATGAAATTCCAACTCCTAAATAACATGATAATGACAATCGTAGTGACAAACTAATTTGATTGAAAACAAAGAACTCTGTTGTCTGTGTTAACGGTCCTTACCTTGTTGATACATTTTACAAAACTGGATCATTTGTGACTATAAATAGCGAAAAAAAGGTACAAAAAACACTTTTTGTATTGATGAAAAAAAAAAAGTAACTGTAAAACTACTATAAACTTGGCACACTTGTGACCTAAGAACTTTACGAGTCCATGATAAATATTATTTACAAAGAGGTACAAAAAACACTTTTTGTATTGATGAAAAAAAAGTAACTGTAAAACTACTATAAACTTGGCACACTTGTGACCTAAGAACTTTACGAGTCCATGATAAATATTATTTACAAAGAGCACTGAATAACTTGTAAGTGAAACACACTTTACTATGCACTTAAAAAAGAACTTAAAATGACTTATGTACTCCTGCAAAGACTGGAAAAGAGATTACTTGTTACAAAAAGAGAGATAAATGAGCAGTTGAAGGATAGAAATTCCCCGGGTAGATCCCACCGAACTTTGTACTTTTTAGCGAACTTTCGACAGTAATCTTACCTTGGGGACTTTCTGGCGACTCAATTGTGCGGTTTAAATGGGTCAGAACAGAACAGATAAATGAGCAGTTGAAGGATAGAAATCTGAAGGAACTTGGGACTTGTGAGAACAAACCTCACATCCCCGGATAGATCCCACCGAACTTTGTACTTTTTAGCGAACTTTCGACATTAATCTTACCTTGGGGACTTTCTGGCGACTCAATTGTGCGGTTTAAATGGGTCAGAACAGAAAATGCACACAATTTGGTCCTTGAACCGTGAATTAGTTCCAAATTGATTTTAAATTGCGAATTTTGATTTTTGATCCGTCTCTCACCGCCCGTGATTTCTCTTGTTTATGTTTTCGGCCATTTTGATGATTTGATCTGTATGGCAGAAGTCAAAACACTTCTACTGAACGTCATCTTGAGATTTCAAATGAATAAATTATGTACAGGCACTTTAATATGAACTTAATGGTGACAAATAGTAAATTACCTACATCAATTAAAGTCTAGTTTTATTTTTATTTCATTTAGGAAATCATCATTTTCCTTCTTTTTGATCAACCAGATTTTGACTCAGGTCTCTTTTTGTATACAGGGTGTATTAACCTTATCAAAATTTTCTTCAACTTTGAGGTTATGTTTTTTGTAGCTATAATATATGTACATAGGTAGGTACCTATCTCATACACTTCTTATCTGATAAGGTTGGATTTTTCACCAACATTTTTTCAGCCCCTAGAAGGCCTGTTCACCAGGGTTGGGACATCGAGACGAAAACATCGATGTTCGATACATCGATGTTTTTAAACTTCGATATATCGAGTATCCGATGTATCGTAATCAAAAACATCGATGTTGACATCGATGTTTTTGTTCCGATGTATCGATGTTTTCAAAACATCGATGTCGATGTCCCAACCCTATTTGTATTTTGTTGGTGACTGGTACAGATTGCAGCTTTGAGTTTTCCATTGATTTATTCCTTGAAAGTTGAAAGTTTTTGGGTGTTTTACTGAAACTAATAGTATTTGTGTCCGTCAATTTGTGAGTAATTTAACATCTACTGGTTCTTGGATCAGTCAAAATGTCGTCGCGAGGGCGGTTCAATCTGCCAAAGTCCTCCGATGAAGAACAAAGTGTTGAGGTAAGTCTAGACGTAAAATATGGTTCAAACCAAGTCAAATACCTTTTCATGCTGCCCAGGATAATGTTCTTGGTTCCCATGTTGGTACCTACTTGTGCAGAAGTCATGTCCGTGGAATATTGCTACCAAAGGAACTGGCACAAACGAGTAGTGACCAGTGTTATTATAGGGTTAGGTTAAATGCAAGATTTCTACAGTTTGACATGAGAGTGGTAACTTAGCAAAAGTTACCACTCTTATGCTAAACTGTAGAAACAAAAAGTCTTAACCTAACCCAACCCGGTACATAACCACAACCTTACACACAAGCCAATTACAGGGTTGATTTAAACTTCATGCTCGTAATCTTTCGGGTTCTTTCTATTGAGCTGCGCATAGTAATCATTGGTCTGTGTAATGATCACATAAGTTATTAAGAAGTATGGCACAGTTCGTGGTGCACTTTCGGTGATTCTTCGCAGTGTGTTTTGCAGGCCAGGGTTTAAAAGGCCAGCGAATGCTCTCTGCTCAAACATGGAGATGCGATGGTACACAATGTTGCGGATGTGAGGTCCAAGGTTTCCGAATCCATGATGACCCATTGTAGATGATTCTGAAATTGAACGGAAAAAGCTGAAATTATTCTGGGTCTAGCAACTCTGCTTCTCGTCCTAAGGTTTTATTGTCCCAAAAGCCGCAAGAGCAAGAGAGGAACAATAGGACAGGGGGAAGCCAGCCATTCCAAGAACAATCCTTTTCTGTTTAAGAGAAAACCAGCAGAGAGGGAATGGAACCCATGGTCTAATGGTTACAAGGCAGAGGCAGTACCCTCTAAGGGCTGGCAATCTCTAACCTTTTCCTATTGGAATGAGAATGGCAGTTGTCATCATCATCTTTTCTCAGACTGACATTTGGTTATGGTCCAAAGGAAAATTTAAATGAATAATAATAATAATAATAGACTCTTGAGTGGAAGGCAACCACTAGGTAAGGTTAACGCCTTAGGCATTCTCTACCATCTAACCCTTAGAGCTCCATTATTATGTGGTCAAATTCTCAAATAAATGAGGATAAAATTCCATACCTCGGCTGGGATCAAACCCATGCCCCCCTGATTACCAGGTGAGCGTCTTGACCACTACACCACCAAGGCAGGTTAATGAATGGCCTCCACCCCCTTTTCCAAGACCTTATGAAACCACTGGCACTAGCAAGTACACAAGTTCCTAGGACCACTGATATGAAGCAAAATATTGTACATGGTTAATATCTGGATGGGTGAACGTTAGAGCAACCATGTGCAACTGGCTCTTCCCACAGTTCCCTCCTCAGGTTGAATAAGGTCAATATTGACTCACATTGTGAGTAGATGGGTTACTTGTCACCAAATGATAGGTAAAGACCCCCATTGACAAAAAGCTTAGGTGTATATTCTCTGGCGTTTAACCCCAATGAAACCATTGCCTTACGAACCCTAGAATGATTTTTTTTTTTTCTGTTATCTGTGAAGGTCACATGAACCATCATCTATCAATGGACAAATTTTGTCAAAGAAAATGTCAGGAGTTACTGATGGAAGAGGGGATATATTATAAAAAGCTTTGATTAATAACAGAGGTTGTACTTTACCTGTTTTGATGCAGACAAGTTAAGAATTTGAACTTAAATTCACCTTTCAACAAATGAAATTTCAAATCAATATCAAATTTGAAATTTTTGCTTTTTGTTTTTTTCTCTGATGTGAGCCATGAGCCACCCTGTAATAAGAGCCCTGTTCCCGAAAAAAGGCTTCAGTTATTAGGCGTATTTTTCATTTCTTAACGCAGATTTTTTAGTCCGTCCTTCCTTTATTATAAATAAAAGGTATACTGGACGGACTATTGTATTCGCTTCGGTGTCGTCTGTCTGTCTGTCTGTGTGTGTGTCTGTCTGAGGTCTAACCCCATAGAAAGACTTATCCAAACCTGGTCGACCTATATATCAAAATAATTAAAGTTCTTTTTACCAGGAACACGAAAGTGATGGTGTAAATTTTGTCCAAAAAGCAAAAATCCAAAAAAAAAACACTGGTTTTTGGGGGATTTTTTTTTCTCACATTTTGTCACACAAATGAGCTTTGATCTTGAAATTTGCCGCGACGACCTATGAACTTAAAGCGAGAAAATTTTAGATACCTAATAATTCAGTCGTTAATTTAGGACCGGTTTTAGGGTCATCTATGTTAAGCTACGCGACCGCATGCACAATTACGAAGCCCTCGAACAAATGAAATTTCAAATAGAGATGGGAAAAGAACGTACGAACGAACTGTAGGAACTTGTTCTTTGAAAAAGTTCGTTCCTGAACGGAACACATGTAGGTCGTACCTGGATACTGATCTTCTTCTAACACATGGTTTTGCTTCGTGTCAAGTGATTCCCGCCAGTGGGGGTTGACCTCGCCGTCCATAGAGCTGTTGTCCGACTCCATGGCTCAGAGTGACGTCAAAATGGCCTGTGGAAATATAATAATAATAATAATAATAATAAAAAAAAATAAAAAAAACTTGGAGGTATACAGTGATGTTCAAACACCTGTCAAAGAAAAGGAAGGTTTTTCTCAAGAGGGGACTGTAAAACTATTACGATGAAATCATTAAATTTCATTACAAGTAATTCTTTGTTAAGATGAAATCAGAATTTTGTAAACTCCAAAATGTAATGTTTCTTTCAGTTACAAGTCACCACAAAGATATATTATACTTATATTTGTTTGATATGTGTGATGGTCGAATATTCATGAAATTCCAACTCCTAAATAACATGATAATGACAATCGTAGTGACAAACTAATTTGATTGAAAACAAAGAACTCTGTTGTCTGTGTTAACGGTCCTTACCTTGTTGATACATTTTACAAAACTGGATCATTTGTGACTATAAATAGCGAAAAAAAGGTACAAAAAACACTTTTTGTATTGATGAAAAAAAAAAAGTAACTGTAAAACTACTATAAACTTGGCACACTTGTGACCTAAGAACTTTACGAGTCCCTGATAAATATTATTTACAAAGAGCACTGAATAACTTGTAAGTGAAACACACTTTACTATGCACTTAAAAAAGAACTTAAAATGACTTATGTACTCCTGCAAAGACTGGAAAAGAGATTACTTGTTACAAAAAGAGAGATAAATGAGCAGTTGAAGGATAGAAATCTGAAGGAACTTGGGACTTGTGAGAACAAACCTCACATCCCCGGGTAAATCCCACCGAACTGTACTTTTTAGCGAACTTTCGACAGTAATCTTACCTTGGGGACTTTCTGGCGACTCAATTGTGCGGTTTAAATGGGTCAGAACAGAAAATGCAGACAATTTGGTCCGTGAATTAGTTTCAAATTGATTTTAAATTGCGAATTTTGATCCGTCTCTCTTTCTCACCGCCCGTGATTTCTCTTGTTAGTTGTTTATGTTTTCGGCCATTTTGATGATTTTGATCTGTATGGCAGAAGTCAAAACACTTCTACTGAACGTCATCTTGAGATTTCAAATGAATAAATTATGTACAGGCACTTTAATATGAACTTAATGAGTTAATGGTGTCAAATAGTAAATTACATCAATTTATTAAAGTCTATTTTTATTTCATTTAAGAAATCATAAATCATCATTTTTCTTCTTTTTGATCAACCAGATTTTGACTCAGGTCTCTTTTTGTATACAGGGTGTATCAACCTTATCAAAATTTTCTTCAACTTTGAGGTTATGTTTTTTGTAGCTATACGCTATATGTACATAGGTACCTATCTACACTTCTTATCTCTTATCTGATAAGGTTGGATTTTTCACCAACATTTTTTCAGCCCCTAGAAGGCCTGTTCACCTGACAGCCTGTTAAGGTGGGAATCAAATCCTTGATCTAAGTGTAGGTATTCACTCCAAAAGATGAAAAAATAATACAGGAAAGAAAAAACATTAAAGTTTCAACTTGGAAACAGAAGATTTTTATTTTCTTTGTTTGCCACAGAATATTTTTAATAGGTAACTATTTATTTACTATTTCAGTAAAGTTCCAGTTTCACTTAAATGCTCAAACTTGAAAAAACTTCTATAGAACAGAATATACATGCTTCAGGAGTGTTCTAAATCTAGTTTCAAGGTTGGTAAGCAATGTGAAAGAAGGTGACCAAAATTACTCTTAGTTACATAGCCTGAATCAGTTTCACTTAAATGCTCAAACTTGAAAAAACTTCTATAGAACAGAATATACATGCTTCAGGAGTGTTCTAAATCTAGTTTCAAGGTAAGCAATGTGAAAGAAGGTGACCAAAATTACTCTTAGCTACATAGCCTAAATCCATGACATGTTCTTGTATCTAACCCACTGTGGGTCATGGAGAGCCCTTGATAAAACAAAAAGTTGTAATAACACATCCTAAGATAATATTTAGGTCATGGTTATGTACTGGGTTGGGTTGGGTTTGAACTGGTTGAGACAGGATATTGTTTCTACTGTTTGACATGAGAGTGGTAACTTAGCAAAAGTTACCACTCTTATGCTAAACTGTAGAAACAAAAAGTCTTAACCTAACCCAACCTGGTACATAACCACAACCTTACACACAAGCCAATTACAGGGTTGATTTAAACTTCATGTTCGTAATCTTTCGGGTTCTTTCTATTGAGCTGTAACCTATTAGGCAGGTTGCCTATGTGTACCGATTAAGTGGCTGTCTATGAGTACCGATTCCTAACAGTAGGTATGGTTCAAGTTTAACCTAAATAATAAATCTTGCTTGAGAACTATGGGTTGACTGTGAAAGCAGAAAGCACCTATGTCCTCTAGCTTTCAGCCAAGCACATCATCTCACACTTTACTATGCACTTAAAAAAGAACTTAAAATGACTTATGTACTCCTGCAAAGACTGGAAAAGAGATTACTTGTTACAAAAAGAGAGATAAATGAGCAGTTGAAGGATAGAAATCTGAAGGAACTTGGGACTTGTGAGAACAAACCTCACATCCCCGGGTAAATCCCACCGAACTGTACTTTTTAGCGAACTTTCGACAGTAATCTTACCTTGGGGACTTTCTGGCGACTCAATTGTGCGGTTTAAATGGGTCAGAACAGAAAATGCAGACAATTTGGTCCGTGAATTAGTTTCAAATTGATTTTAAATTGCGAATTTTGATCCGTCTCTCTTTCTCACCGCCCGTGATTTCTCTTGTTAGTTGTTTATGTTTTCGGCCATTTTGATGATGAACTTATATTGGGAACAGTTCCATGAAAGGAACTGAACGGTTGGAACTTATTCCCTAAAGTGAACCGATCTTTGCCACCTCTACAAATCAATATCAAATTTGAAATTTTTGCTTTTTGTTTTTTTCTCTGATGTGAGCCACCCTGTAATAAGAGCCCTGTTCCCGAAAAAAGGCCTCAGTTATTAGGCGTATTTTTCATTTCTTAATTTAAACGCAGATTTTTTAGTCCGTCCTTCCTTTATTAATAATAAAAGGTAGGTATACTGGACGGACTATTGTATTCGCTTCGGTGTCGTCTGTCTGTCTGTCTGTGTGTGTGTCTGTCTGAGGTCTGACGTCTGACCCCATAGAAGGACTTATCCAAACCTGGTCGACCTATATATTATATCAAATTAAAGTTCTTTTTACCAGGAACACGAAAGTGATGGTGCAAATTTTGTCCAAAAAAGCAAAAACCCAAACAAGAAAAACACTGGTTTTTGGGGGATTTCTTTTTTTTTTTCATACTTTGTCACACAAATTATGAGCTTTGATCTTGAAATTTGCCGCGACGACCTATGAACTCAAAGTGAGAAAATTTTAGATACCTACCTAATACTTAAGTCGTTAATTTAGGACCGGTTTTAGGGTCATCTGCTATGTTAAGCTACGCGACCGCATGCACAATTACGAAGCCCTGGGAGCGCGCAGCGCGACCGCAAACAAGGGAGCACGAAGCGCGACCGCATGCACAACCGCGAAGCTCTGGGAGCGCACAGCGCGACCGTAAACAAGGGAGCGCGAAGTGCGACCGCATGCACAACCGCGCGAAGCCCCAGGAGTGCATATCGCGATCGTAAACTAGGGAGCGCGAGGCGCGATCATATTTACGCGATCATATTTATTTGACATACCTACTCAGTATATTGACATACTCAGCTGCAGCAAAGTTTCCTGCCAAGACAAATCTATGGCCAAGACCCGGGCATATTTTTTTTTCCTGTCCGCCCCGGGCGGGAATCGAACCCGCGGCCTAGCGCTTACAAGGCAGACGCACTACCAACTAAGCTAACTAGGCTGGCCAAGGAAAAGTTTATTCATTACAATTCACAATTGATTCTCCTTCTGAATAAAGTCCTGTAAGTACTTATGTACTTTTAGGAACTAAATCTAAGATTAACAGGGTTGAACATCGGAGTTCCCGTGTTCGATTCCCAGCGGGGTCGAAGCTTTTCGGCTCTGTGTTTGAAGTACGGGGTGCACTCAGCCTCGTGAGAACAATTGAGTAGCTACTTGAATCGAGTAGCGACCAGTGGCGGCATTACCAGTGTAAAAAGATTCTTGAAAGATGGAAATTGATTGCAAAGGAAGCACTTAGTAATGCTGTGATAGCCACAAAAAGTTGTGAAAAGGCCTGCTCTAACACAAATAAATTCCCGGTTTGATTTTTTTGATTGATTATTTATTTTCTCTCATTACTTTGTTTCTTTCCCACAGGACCGCAATATTGACGCCGTGCGCGCCGCCAAAGACGAGCGCGTTCGCGAAATTCGCAACGCCGTCGAGCTTATGATTGCGCGCCTCGACTCTCAACTCAAAGCCAAAATCCTGCAACTCATGAGTCAAAAATCCGTTCTAACTCAGGAAACGGAACAGATGGAAGTGTTGCTTCAAGATCTGGAAGCCAGACTCGGATCTAATATGAGGTGAGTCATAGTCTGTCTGACTCATGAGTTAAATGTATGCTGACTCATGAGTCAAATGTATGCTGACTCATGAGTCAAATGTGTACTGACTCATGAGTACTGCATTACTTATCTTATCATTACAGATCTCAGCTTATCTCTCAGACAAACAATCTTCTCCAAGCCATCCACCAGCTTACACGTGAGGAGAACAGCTAACCCTAACCAGCCTAGCAAGCTGGCAGTTCCTCAAAGGGTTCTCTCTGCTTTTAAAGACCAAGTACAAGTCCTCACGATGGTTGACTGCGGTTCAGGACGAGCGAGCCAATTTAACATGGCTAGAGCTAGAGACCATCACCCCGGTGTATAGCAGATACAAAAAGACATCTTTTCTTTATTCTGCTATCGCCATTCGGCGAAAGCTAAAGCCGCTACAACAACAACAACACTTATCTTATCATTACAGATCTCAGCTTATCTCTCAGACAAACAATCTTCTCCAAGCCATCCACCAGCTTACACGCAAGCCGATCACTAACTTCGCTTCGTGTACTGTGTCACCCGAATTTCTCAGCGAGATTGTACCAAGCTATGATTCCTCGACATTTGTCATTCACGGATTTGCGGCCGTCCAGGCTTTGGCTCACCCGGTATGTAAATTTTCATTAGGTTGTGATGTGTAAAATTTAATTTAATTCAATAAAGAGTGAGTGGTTTAGAAAGAAAAACTACTCTTTTTAGTGTTTTTTTTTAAATTTTATTTTTAATGTTTCATCGCCGTATTTATTTGGTAGCAATGAAACAACTGCTACATTAGACTCGTGTGGTCTGTGTCGTAGCATGCCCATCCCATAGTATGTCCCTCATCAGATGAGCGATAAGAAACACAATACTCCCCATTTAGATGTTGGGTCAACACGAGAACACCAGAAAATGACCTGTTGAAATTGATAATTGCATTTAAAATATGCTTTTTTTTCGATGGTGGGATTCAAAACCGGGACCTTCTGCATGGCAAGCAAGCGCGTTACGACTTTGCTAGATCCGTAGAACCTGAACCCATCCTTCAGGACTGTTTTTACTTTCCTTATCCTATAGGAAGGAAAGTAATGTAATCGGGTCAAATTTTCGACGGTCAGTTTTTAGTGCCAAAACACGTTTTGAGGTCCCCAGAACCTAAATCCAAAGTTTCAGCCATTGGTCTGTGTGTCTGTCTGTAAACAAAATATCTCGAGAACGGTAAGAGCTAGAGACTTGAAATTTGGCATGCAGCTGTCAAATGTGACGAGGATGCGACACGGAACTTTTGGTTAGGATCGCTGCAATGGTTGGCGGCATTTTGGCGGTTTTCGGTGTAATTCAATAATATCTCGGGAACGGTATGAGCTAGAGACTTAAAATTTGGTATGTAGACCACAAATGAGACAAGAATGTAACACGTTGAGACAAGAATGCAACACATAGCGTTTGGTTAAGATAGGTGCTGCGGTTTGTCGTATTTTGATCGCATACAAAAAGACATCTTTTCTTTATTCTGCTATCGCCATTCGGCGAAAGCTAAAGCCGCTACAACAACAAC
>NW_007379581.1:11407-42329 GCF_000475195.1 Diaphorina citri | reverse complement strand
GCGCAACTTAATGAGTGCGGTGCGCAACTCTTACGCATACTCCTCTTCCTCTAGTCGCAACAATCAAGGTAAGCTATGAGTGCGCAACTTAATGAGTGCGGTGCGCAACTCTTACGCATCCTCCTCTTCCTCTAGTCGCAACAATCAAGGTACCTAAGCTATGAGCGCGCAACTTAATGAGTACGGTGCGCAACTCTTATACATCAGATCGATGTCAAATCGACTCCGAACTGTCATATGAGCAAGAAACGGCAACAGAAAACATCGATTCTCTATAAAATCGATTAACCAGTTCACGAAATTGATTTGTTTAAATTTTATTCAAGGTAAGAAAACTTCATTCCAGATGCTTTTTTTTGACATCCTGTGGGAAAAACACAAATTTGGGACTAAAACTCAATTGTTTTTTAAAAAATAAAATTGGGTATAAAATTGTAACAATAAGTTGACAATATGAGCTTCAAAATGAGACTGATTGGAAGAATTTAGGTAAAGTATTAAAGGAAATATCGTAGGTTTTGTAAAAGGAAAAGTTCGAGTCGCTTTTTGTGCAGGCGAGTGTATTTCAACGGGTTAATGTCTGGTGTTCTCGTGTTGACCCAGCACCTAAATTCAAGTAGGTATTGTGTCTCTTCTCGCCCATCCGATGAGAGACATACTACGGGATGGGCATGCTACGACACAGATAGCTCGGGAGGTAGCGCATCTGCATGCCATGTAAGCGTCAGGTCTGTAAATACCGGTTCGCCTTTATCCTATGGAGATAAGGTTCGTTCTCGGAACGGTTTTCTTTCTATCTTCCTGTCCTTCTCTCTTCGCTTTCGGGACGAGAAGATTTTTTTTGTAATTTGTAATTTATTTATTAGTGATTCATTTATTTAAAGTTTCCGTTGTTCTCTATCAAATCCCTTTAAAAAAATGTTAATTACATTAAACAGAGAGCCGTTTTTTTTTTCACCATTATGGGGGGGGGGGATTATTTCTATGTGAAAAGTTAATTTAAATAAAACAGAGTGCCTTTTTTTTTTCCCCCATTTGGGGGGGGGGGGGATTATTTCTATGTGTTTCTACTTCGTAACCTATTAACAAGTGATATGAGATTTAACCCATTTCTGTATCTTTTCGTGTCCTTTAACCCATTGCAGTCGCGGAGTCCACCTCATCCACCTCGGTCGAGGCAGAGCCCACTCCTCCCCCGCTGGCCCCTACCGATGTCTCCTTGGCCCCGCCCAGTGGGGAAACGGGGGACCAAACCTCGCCTGATGCAGACCGGGGTCTACAGGACAGTGATGCAGACCGGGGTCGACAAGAATCCGGGGAGAATGGTGCAGACAACCAGAGCAAAACTTCGGCCCGTACTAATGATGAAGGTAACTGAACAAAATCATATCTGTTTATTACTAATGCCTGTGCATTAATTGAATGGCGAAAGTGGGGTTTTCACTCCTTCTTAAAGATTGTACCTCGGCACCATTTTGCAATACTTCAAGGCACAATTTGGGACGATAAGATCTCCGTTGTTGGAGTTCCCTCTATCAAACCTCTTGAAAAAACAAAAACAAATCCGGTGTGAACATCACACGACTTTCTATTACATTTACGAAATATGTATTTTTAAAAAAAAATGAAAATTTTTCTAAGTCCCGAGCCTAAGCCGCCCACGGCGGCCAATTTTTGGTCGAAAATTTCCTATTTTAAAATACTCCCCATGTAATGAGGGATCATTAAAAAGTGTCCAAAAATTGAACTTTTTTTGAAAAATTTTCTAAGTCCAAAGATTTTCTATCTTAAAATACTCCCCGTGTAATCAGAAATCATATAAAGTACGAAAAAAATTGATTTTTTTTTTTCGAAGTTCGAAGCAACATTGACTTTGGTTGATATCTGTCCGATTTTTACCAAATTGTTACAGTCGCGTCCTTGGACCATACCGGGATAGCATACCAAATTTCATCGCTTTACGACAAACCGTTCTTGAGATATTTTGTTCACAACATTCTACTTTTTCCCATTTAAACCTGTAGTACGTACGTACGTACGTATCCGTACATACCTACGTGCGTACAGACATGGGCTAAAAACCACTTTTTTTGACATCAGGGGATCCCAAAATGGATATTTCCAACCATTTCCCGATTTTGAAAATTTGGACCGATTGCAATACTTTCATTACTAGTATAGTAATGAAAGTATTGCAATAGTACGTATTGCATTGCAATAGCAATAGAAAGTATTGCACTAGTATAGTAATGAAAGTACTAGTATAGTAATGAAAGTACTACTTAGTATAGTAATGAAAGTATTGCAATCGGTCCATACTGTAGTAATAGAAAGTAAAAATCTAAACTTCTATGATTTTACGTTTACTTTCTATTCCAGGTGAAGAGGCAAGTGGAGGGGCTGGTCTCAGTGGTGACCAAAGTGTGGGCAGTGGAGGGGACCGCAGTGTAGCCAGTGGGGAGCAGAGTGTGACCGCGAGTTTATGCTCACTCCTATCTAACTATCCGGACAGTGAAGAGGTGAGTGGATATTATTACTTTTCAACTTTTTAGTCGATAATAATAAAAATAAAAGTTCGACAGTAAATTAGGAATCTTGGAAACTGATGTACCTACAGAAACTGAGGTACCTATTCGAAAGAACGAAAAAACTGTAAGAGGAAGACTTCACAAGTCTAGGAACAATCAGACCTCCCTGGTCAAACCCTGTCACAAAAAAGCCTCTGTCAAATACATAAATAACATATGATGTTGGTTGTGAACGATATTCTTACACCTACACAAGCAACATTTTCTGCAGAAACATTGTTTCTCAACAATCCAGAAATGTTTTTGCAACAATCGGGCAACATTTCTCCTCTCCAGACTTATTCCTGAAACAGTTTTCTTGTCTTGTAGTGTCTACTAGGTTTGATCTCGAAAGTTGCCAAACACTGAAAACATTTGTTTCCCATCATTTTCGCACAGGCTTGATGGACATCTATGAAGTTATGCGTCGTAGGCTTCCCTCTTGATCATGTTGGTAATAGTGAGCCGTGTGATATTCACTCCACATTTTCTTTTCCAGGACAGTGATCCAGATGTGTTGAACGTAAACGTGTTCCTAGACGAAGAAGCGACCAATAATACCAGAGAAGGCGAAGACCCAATTCCCACGAGTTATAATACTACTTCTACTACGAATAGTAATAGTAATACTACTGCTGATAATGCTAAAGGTAAGGTTTGTTTGGATTATCTTACTAATCTTATTTATGGGAAATATATATGGATAACAATAGAAAATATATATGGATCACTGTTATAAATGGATCACTAATCTTATAAATCTTATTTACGGGAAATATATTTATATGGATAACAATCGAAAATATATATGGATCACTGTTTTCTAAGAAAGGAATTTCTGTTATATATATTGTTTGTAACCCAACACCAGCTTAGCTGAAAGGGTTACAAAAACTTTCAATTAATATTATTACTTCATCTTTGCATTTAAAATATGCTTGTTCTTTTTTTTTCGATGGTGGGATTCAAAACCGGGACCTTCTGCATGGCAAACAAGCGCGTTACCACTTTGCTAGATCGGTAGAACCTGAACCCATCCTTTGGGACTGTTTTTACTTTCTTATCCTATAGGAAGAAAAGTAATGTAATTGGGTCAAATTTTCAATGGTCAGTTTTTAGTGCCAAAACACGTTTTGAGGTCCCCAGAACCTAAATACAAAGTTTCAGCCATTGGTCCGTGTGTCTGTCTGTCCTTCTGTCCGTCTGTAAACAAAATATCTCGAGAACGGTAAGAGCTAGAGACTTGAAATTTGGCATGCAGCTGTCCAATGTGACGAGGATGCGACACGGAACTTTTGGTTAGGATCGCTGCAATGGTTGGCGGCATTTTGGCGGTTTTCGGTGTAATTCAATAATATCTCGGGAACGGTATGAGCTAGAGACTTGAAATTTGGTATGTAGACCACAAATGAGACAAGAATGTACCACATTGAGACAAGAATATAACACATAGCGTTTGGTTAAGATAGGTGCTGCGGTTGGTCGTATTTTGATCGCTTTTTGGCGGGTTTCAATCGGTTTTTTTTTTTTTTTTTGGCAGTTTTTGGTTTTTTGATCGCTTTTTGGGGGGTTTCAATTGGTTTCTTTTTTTTTTTTTTTGGCAGTTTTCAGCTATACCGACTAAACGGCTAGAGATATTGTAAAAAGTAAGGTAAAAGAACACTCAACTAAGCATCATTTAATAAGATAAGGAAAGTCGTGTGATGAAGTTATGAAAGAGGTAACTACAAAACTTATTACCTTTATATGACCTTATATATGACAAAACATATTTAATAATAAGTCGTGTGATGTTCACACCAGATTTTTTTTGTCCCTACACCTAAGCCTTGTAGTGGGCCTTTTGTGTAAGCATACCTACCACTTTGCCAACCATGCTCTCTATTTCGGAATGTGCAGGTATACTCAGCGCCTTTGAACGAATCCGGGGAGAATGGTGCAGACAACCAGAGCAAAACTTCGGCTCGTACCAATGATGAAGGTAACTGAACAAAATCCTATCTGTTCATTACTATTGCCTGTGCATTAATTGAATGGCGAAAGTGGGCTTTTCACTCCTTTTAAAGATTGTACCTCGGCACCGTTTTGCAATACTTCAAGGCACAATCTTTTACATCCATGCCTATCCAAAAACGGAAAAAAAATGGTTAGAAAGAATGGAAATTCGAACGGTTTGTCCGATTTTACCAAATTGTTACAGTCGCGTCCTTGGACCATATTTTCTAAGTCCAAAGATTTTCTATCTTAAAATACTCCCCGTGTAATCAGAAATCATATAAAGTACGAAAAAAATTGATTTTTTTTTTTCGAAGTTCGAAGCAACATTGACTTTGGTTGATATCTGTCCGATTTTTACCAAATTGTTACAGTCGCGTCCTTGGACCATACCGGGATAGCATACCAAATTTCATCGCTCTACGACAAACCGTTCTTGAGATATTTTGTATACCACCTTTTCCCATTTAAACCTGTAGTACATACTTTCTAAGTCCAAAGATTTTCTATCTTAAAATACTCCCCGTGTAATCAGAAATCATATAAAGTACGAAAAAAATTGATTTTTTTTTTTTCGAAGTTCGAAGCAACATTGACTTTGGTTGATATCTGGATGAGTGACTGTCCGATTTTCACCAAATTGTTACAGTCGCGTCCTTGGACCATACCGGGATAGCATACCAAATTTCATCGCTCTAGGACAAACCGTTCTTGAGATATTTTGTATACCACCTTTTCCCATTTAAACCGGTAGTACATACGTACATCCGTACATACGTGCGTACAGACCATGGGCGAAAAACCACTTTTTTTGACATCAGGGGATCCCAAAATGGATATTTCCAACCATTTCCCGATTTTGAAAATGTGGACCGATTGCAATACTTTCATTACTAGTATAGCTGAGCTATAGAATAGAATATACCTTGTTTATCCTGCTGGGATAGGACTGAAAAAATCGCTCTACGACAAACCGTTCTTGAGATATTTTGTATACCACCTTTTCCCATTTAAACCGGTAGTACATACGTACATCCGTACATACCTACGTGCGTACAGAACATGGGCTAAAAACCACTTTTTTTGACATCAGGGGATCCCAAAATGGATATTTCCAACCATTTCCCGATTTTGAAAATTTGGACCGATTGCAATACTTTCATTACTAGTATAGTAATGAAAGTATTGCAATAGTACGTATTGCATTGCAATAGCAATAGAAAGTATTGCACTAGTATAGTAATGAAAGTACTAGTATAGTAATGAAAGTACTAGTATAGTAATGAAAGTACTACTTAGTATAGTAATGAAAGTATTGCAATCGGTCCATACTGTAGTAATAGAAAGTAAAAATCTAAACTTCTATGATTTTACGTTTACTTTCTATTCCAGGTGAAGAGGCAAGTGGAGGGGCTGGTCTCAGTGGTGACCAAAGTGTGGGCAGTGGAGGGGACCGCAGTGTAGCCAGTGGGGAGCAGAGTGTGACCGCGAGTTTATGCTCACTCCTATCTAACTATCCGGACAGTGAAGAGGTGAGTGGATATTATTACTTTTCAACTTTTTAGTCGATAATAATAAAAATAAAAGTTCGACAGTAAATTAGGAATCTTGGAAACTGATGTACCTACAGAAACTGAGGTACCTATTCGAAAGAACGAAAAAACTGTAAGAGGAAGACTTCACAAGTCTAGGAACAATCAGACCTCCCTGGTCATAATAATAATAATAATAATAATAATAATAATAATAATAATAATATAATTTTGTGAGCCTATGTATATGCGAAATACCTCAATAAATGAGTGATTATCCTCAAATGAAAAAAAAAGGTTTTTAAACATCCAATCCTTCCCAAACTGTAAAATATCTAGGCACCGTGCGTATCTCACGGAAACTAATTAAAACATCTTTTGAATGGATTTCAGGTTTCAAGTCCGGCCGCCGACATTTTTCCAGAGGTGTCGCGATCAGCAGTGGTATATCAATCAGCTCCGCACTCTTCAGGTAACTGAATCACTCCATTTTCTTTATTATCAATCAACTCCGTATATCAATCAAGTATGTATAAGTATATCAATCAACTCCGTACTCTTCAGGTAACTGAATCACTCCATTTTCTTTATTATCAATCAACTCCGTATATCAATCAAGTATATCAATCAACTCCGTACTCTTCAGGTAACTGAATCACTCCATTTTTTCCCTTTTTTAAGAAGGTTCCTTAGCCAGCCTAGTTAGCTTAGTTGGTAGTGCGTCTGCCTTGTAAGCGCTAGGCCGCGGGTTCGATTCCCGCCCGGGGCGGATTTTATCCTGATGGGATAATGTTCGTTCTCGGAAACGGCTGGCTTTCTCCTATCCTGTCTTCCTTCTCTCCTCGATTTCGGGACGATAAGACCATAGCAGTTAAAGTTCCCTCTGTCAAACCTCTTAAAAAAAAAAAAAAAAAAAAAAAAAAAAAAAAAAAAAAAAAAAAACAAAAAAAGCTGTGTTCGCACATTGATCAAGTGGTTAAGGTCGACCATCGATGCTTTCCATTACCATGTGTGGACACAATTGCTGTATCGCAAATTTCTATGTACCACGAAATATTGTTTTTTTTTTTTTTTTTTTTTTTTAAGAGGCTCGACACAGCCTGTGTACTGCTATAGTCCAATGTCCCCGAATGCGAGAAAGAAGAATACATGCTAGGACGACAGGCAGCTGTATAGAAGCCAATTATCTATCAAGATAATATTGGCTCGACGGGCAGTAAATTTGCCTAGCAATCCTGGAACAAGCTGGGTCCGTCCCTCCGGGAATTTTTTAGCCCGTAGTTTATTCGATCGTGATTAAAGAAAATCAGTACCTATGTACCTACCTAATTTGTTTAATATTCAGTTTATTATCATTCTTGGTTTGATTTTACTTTTTACCACCATTTTCGTGTTCCTGGTAAAAAGACCTTTAATTTGATATATAGGTCGACCAGGTTTGGATAAGTCCTTCTATGGGGACAGACAGACCGACAGACACCGAAGCGAATACAAATAGTCCGTCCCTTATACCTTTTTATTACTATTGTAATAATAAAGGAAGGACGGACTAAAAAGTGATAAAGACATTGTAGGTACCTATATTACTCCATTGACCTTCCCCTAGTGGGGTAAACAGTGAAGGATCTCTTACTAGAGGCATCCTTTAGGCCACCACTCACTATCAGGTAGACCTGACAGGCGTACTTGTCAGGTCTTCCGGATAGTGAGTGGCCGGCCTTAGACTTGTGAAGTTTGGGTTCGCTAAATAGTGGAGCCAGAGAACCGGCCCGCTGGTAACCAAATAGCATGGCGTAAACCTGGCTGAAGTTCGGATAGACGAAACGGTAACAACGGAGATCTTATCGTCCCGCGAGCGAAGAAAGAAGGAATACAGTTTAGGATACAGCTAGCTGTTCTGAGAACGGACCTAATCTGTGTAGGAAGTTCGGGCCAGCCGGGAATGGCACCCACGACCTAGGAAATCCCAGGATAGACCCCAACTGTTTTTTCCTGCCTCGGTGGCGTAGTGGCCAAGACGCTCGCCTGGTAAACAGGTGGGCGTGGGTTCGATCCCAGCCGAGGTATGGAATTTTATCCTCATTTATTTGAGAATTTGACTATAATAATGGAGCTCTCGGGGTTAGGTGGTAGAGAACGCCTAAGGCGTTAACCTCGCCTAGTGGTTGCCTTCCACTCAAGAGTCCATTATTATTATTATCATAATTTTCTTTGTGCGGAACAGTTTCCAAACTCATCAATACTATCAAGTCATGTATAAACCTGGACATTACCTAATTAGGTCTATGCCTACATTACCTACACGCCTGTTAGGTTTTAAACGGCTCTACTTCCAAGATAAAATAATATTTTAATCGAAGTATTCAGTAATTTTAATCAAAATAGGTACCCAAGTATTCACTTCTCAGTTTCCAAAGTTCAATCCTTTAGGTCTTCCGCATTTTTGATTCAGACTAGGTGTAGGTAAATTCAGGTGACTTTATGGTAAACTGTTAAAAGAAAGATGATGAGACCTTAGCAGGTTTGGAAGGTAAAGTGGCAGCTTTGTAAGTGCTAGGTTGGGGGTTCGATTCCCGCCCGGGGCGGATTTCATCCTAAATAGATAGGGTTTGTTCTTGCCATAAACTATCCTGTCTAACTTTCTCCTATCCTGACCTTCTCTCTTTAATTTCGGTATGATAAGACTACATAAAAAAAAAATAAAATAAGTAATGAGAGGGGTTTTTTTTAACCCAAAGGTTGGCAATTTGTATGCAGGAAAACAGCACTTTATTGATGATAATGCTTATTTTATACTGCTTAAATAGGACCTTAAATAGGACTACATTTTGTATTCTCAAGTGAGAAAATCTGGACCAAAGTAATGACCTCAATAAACACTGAAGAGCTTTTGGCATCAAAAACTAAAACAAGTTGAATATCAGACATCAACAAGATTTCATTCTCAAACATTTCATGCAAGTGGTGTTTAAATGAGGTCAGTAGCTGAGCTGTCTACTGGCCTTATCCAGCCATTACCCTACCTATTATACACAAGATTGAAAATATTACAAAAGTGTCAAATACACAGGCAATAATGTTGCACAAGTTGGCTTGTACAGGAGCCTTTTGCTGAAAATGTTAACACACAGAAAGTTACAGAAGAGTCACTTGCACCAGAGACTTCCCTCAAAAAGCTTCAAGTATTCCTATGGAACCGCACTTCCTATGGAACATCCTTCCTCATCTCATCCATAAATCTTTAGGCTTGTACAGGAGCCTTTTGCTGAAAATGTTAACACACAGAAAGTTACAGAAGAGTCACTTGCACCAGAGACTTCCCTCAAAAAGCTCCAAGTATTATATCAAAAGTATAGCTCTACCTTGAAAACATTTTTTTCCTGACAGTTGCACAATGGTTGAGAAACAAATAAAAAGATATTCAGAAGCCATGACAATGAAAACGGAAGCTAATTTTTGTGTTTAACCTAACCCCATAATAACTCTAGTCCCTGCTCATTTGTGACAACTCCTTTATTTGTGACAACTATTATCCATTGACATGACTTCTAAACAAGTACCCAAATGTTTCTGGTGAGTACAAGGCTTTTGCTAAACAACTGACTGCTCTATGACCCTTATTATTCCCATTTATCCTGGTAGCGGAGATCAGACAGATGGTCGGTGAGTTTGGTGTGCTTTATGAACTTCTGCAACTTCAGTGCTCTTCGTTCCCTCCTGAAATTTTCATTTCTTTCGAGATCCTTCAAATGGACTAGCTCTTCTTCCTCGGTCAAATATGGATGCCTCAGCAAGAACATGTTCCGTTCTTCAATTTTAAACTCTTCTATTTTAATGGCTTTCCGCGATCAGACAGATGGTCGGTGAGTTTGGTGTGCTTTATGAACTTCTGCAACTTCAGTGCTCTCCGTTCTCTCCTGAAATTTTCATTTCTGTCAAGATCCTTCAAATGGACTAGCTCTTCTTCCTCGGTCAAATACGGATGCCTCAGCAAGAACATGTTCCGTTCTTCAATTTTAAACTCTTCGATTTTGATGGCTTTCCGTAGATGAGTCACTGGTTCAACAATACGATACTTTCCACGGAATATATTTCCTTTAGGATATTTCCGAGCTCCTCTCAGCAAGATCTGGGTCAAATGCATGATAGAGGATTGAGTTTTCTCTTGAACCAAGGTACTTTTTGAAATCTACTCTGATCAACACATCACCTGTGTAATTTGTTGTTGATTCACAGAACGGTTTGTAGACCCAAATAAATTGGTATTTGATCACTAAAATTACCTGAATAGCACACACAAAATAGTAAAAGCAACTTGGATACTTAGGTAGGTAGGTAAGTTTAAAATAAAAACTCCTCAACAGAACTACAGACCAGTCTCAACACCTTTCCTTCAAATTCTTCGAGATTTTTGAAATTTCAAATTTTCGCGCTCATCAACATCGCGATTAAAGGCGTATTTTTCCCCATTTATCCTGGTAGCGGAGATCAGACAGATGGTCGGTGAGTTTGGTGTGCTTTATGAACTTCTGCAACTTCAGTGCTCTCCGTTCCCTCCTGAAATTTTCATTTCTTTCGAGATCCTTCAAATGGACTAGCTCTTCTTCCTCGGTCAAATACGGATGCCTCAGCAAGAACATGTTCCGTTCTTCAATTTTAAACTCTTCGATCTTGATGGCTTTCCGCAGATGAGTCACTGGTTCAACAATACGATACTTTCCACGGAATATATTTCCTTTAGGATATTTACGAGCTCCTCTCAGCAAGATCTGGGTCAAATGCATGATAGAGGATTGAGTTTTCTCTTGAACCGAGGTACTTTTTGAAATCTACTCTGTTACAGCTCTGATCAACACATCACCTGTGTAATTTTTTGTCGATTCACAGAACGCTTTGTAGACCCAAATAAATTGGTATTTGATCACTAAAATTACCTGAATAGCACACACAAAATAGTAAAAGCAACTTGGATACTTGGATTCTTAGATAAGTTTAAAATAAAAACTCCTCCCTCAACTCAAATTTTCGCGCTCATCAACATCGCGATTATAAAGGCGTATTTTTTACATTCTCACGAGCAGAAAAAATACGACTATGAACCACCGGGTCCACCGGTTGATTTTTAAAACGAGCGTTTCACTCACCGGCCTCACCGCTGAACTCGGTTGACTGGATGACTGTGATTTTTGGAAAAAACAAGAAAATCAAGAAATTTTGAAAGATTTGAAGTTTGATAAATTTTATTTGAAGTCACTTGAATAACTGGATTTTGAAGTTTGAACTGTATTTTTCTACTATTACCGTACTACGCACTTGCTGCTTGCTCTTGTGAAAAATTGAAAATAATGAAAATAGATAAGCAAGTTGAGAGGAAAGTAACAAGACTAACAAGGCTGCTGTACAGAAGATTCTAGTCTCCACAATATGTTACACAAAATAACGATGATCCAATCATTGTAACTCTTTCATCATCAGAGAAACCTTGTAATGAGGTAGGTTATAGTCTCTAGTCATCCTAGTTACCCAGTTACCTTGAATATGGGCTGTTTAACATAGGGATGGGATATTCGACTCTTTTTGAATATTCGAATACCACAATTCGATTCTTTTCAAATATTCGACTCGAAGAATCGACTCTAAAAGAATCGCGATTCTTTTGTAGGCGGGGGAGACTAAAATGGGGAATGAAAAAAGGTGGGCCAATAAATGGTACGTTTTTTAAGTGGGCGAATAAATGGTACACTTACCCTATTTCCATATCCACTCACTTGTAAGGTCCGACCGGTTTCGGCGCGAGGGGGGAGTAGATGATCTTCTTCAACACGTTGGTCGCCATGCTACTGTTTTCACACTTCTGATTTATCGGAAAGTCCGCGGGCCCTATCGACGTGCCTAATCGCGAGCTTGATAAAAGACAGGCGAGTGTTAGAAGCGTACTGCGGCGAGCTAGCATTGGTTAGGGTCTACTCTGATATTGGGTAACCTTTCTAATCACGCTACAGTGATAGGGCAGTGATGTTTTGATTAGAATGCAGTGGCGTGGGGTGATTATCCAAGGCGTGGAGACGCCTTTCGCTTTTTGGAACCGTAGTCGCGCGAATCTTAGTGCGCGGCCACTACGTACGGCGACCATAGACTATGGACCATTGATTCTCGCCTAGACCATCGCAGAGAAAATACTCAGCTCAATTTATTGATTTTCTGAGAGGGTCGGTATACTATGGTCAAGGCTCCGTTGAGGACGCTTCTATTCATTAGCATGGTTTGTTTATTTTCTCTTGGGTCGGTGCTAGGCAAGGGTTGATGATCGGTTCTCCGTTATGGACGCCTACTAAAGCTGTGCTATACGTAACATTATCTCACAACTATTAAGTGGATATTATTACAACTTATTATCGCACTTTTAAAAGTTAGTTAGCTTAGTTGGTAGTGCGTCTGCCTTGTAAGCGCTAGGCCGCGGGTTCGATTCCCGCCCGGGGCGGATTTTATCCTGATGGGATAATGTTCGTTCTCGGAACGGCTGGCTTTCTCCTATCCTGTCTTCCTTCTCTATTCGATTTCGGGACGATAAGACCATAGCAGTTACAGTTCCCTCTGTCAAACCTCTTAAAAAAAAAAGCTGTGTTCGCACATAGATCAATGGTCGATCGATGGCCATTAACCATGTGTGGACACAGCTGTATAGCCAATTTATGAACAAAATATTGGCTCGACACAGCTGTACCTATAGCCAATTTATAAACAAAATATTGGCTCGACACAGCTGTATAGCCAATTTATAAACAAAATATTGGCTCGACACAGTAAATTTCCAACAATCCTGGATCCGCATCCATATCTAGTAATCTTGTTTGGTAACGCGTCTGTCTTGTGAGCGCTAGGTCGCGGGTTCGATTCCCGCCCTATGAAAATGATAAAGACCTCTCACACAGGAAGCGACCTAGTCACGTAGCTCTCTACGCCGCTGATGGCACGTCAATTAAACATTAAAATTCTAGGAGAGAAATGTAACAAGCTGGGTCCGTCCCTCCGGGAATTTTTTAGCCCGTAGTTTATTCGATCGTGATTAAAGAAAATCAGTACCTATGTACCTACCTAATTTGTTTAATATTCAGTTTATTATCATTCTTGGTTTGATTTTACTTTTTACCACCATTTTCGTGTTCCTGATAAAAAGACCTTTAATTTGATATATAGGTCGACCAGGTTTGGATAAGTCCTTCTATGGGGACAGACAGACCGACAGTTTTTGTGTTTAACCTAACCCTATAATAACACTAATCACTGCTCTAATTGTGAAAACTCCTTCTTCCGTTTAACCTAACCCTATAATAACACTGGTCACTGCTCATTTGTGCCAGTTCCTTTGGTAGTAATATTCTACGGACGTGACTTCTGTACAAGTAGGTACCATGAATATGGGCTGTTTAACAATGTAAAATTATTATTATTAAAAGGTTTGACAGAGGGAACTGCAACTGCTAAAGTCTTATCGTCCCAAAATCGGGAGAGGAAGACAGGATAGGAGAAAGCCAGCTGTTCCGAGAACAAACATTATACCATCTGGATAAAATCCACCCCAGGTGCCAGGTGGGAATCAAACCCATGGCCTACCACTCACAAAGCAGATGCACTACCAACTAAGCTAACTAGGCTGGCATGTAACATTAAACACATTTATGTGTGCTTAGCGAATTAATATGAAGTAGCCAATGGCTTTCAATGAACCGACTGTATGGTGGGACATATTGGTCAATAATGACAGTCAAAAAGAAACGTACTTGTGCAGAAGTCACATCCATGGAATTGCTACCAAAGGAACTTGCACAAACGAGCAGTGACCAGTGTTATTATAGGGTGAGGTTAAACACAAGAAGGAGTTTTCACAATTAGAGCAGTGATTAGTGTTATTATAGGGTTAGGTTAAATACAAAAAAGGAGCTTGTCTTTTTCATGGATGTAACTTCTGCATAATTACCAAAAGAAACACTTGACACTTACTCATATACTTACCTACTTATTGTTATTTCATTGCCCTTAAACCCATCTCACATTTGAAGCATAAATGTGTGACATTTAGTAGTGTGAATAGGTGCCTCCAAACAAAACCTGTAAAAATGATAGAGACCCTTTACTTCAGACCCTTGTTGGGAATTGGGTATAGTTGCTATCCAGAAGGGTAGCCATCTGGGCAATCACAGATTTTCTGAGTCCCACTCAGGCTTGGTGAAGTTAATGTGATGAGGTGAATAGCTTGTTGCTGGATAAAGGATAAAATCCCTGTTCCTTGAAATAAATAAAACCCTTATTTATCAAAGAAAAATAGAAAAAACTCAATAATGAAATTGAGATTATGATTTTTCTGTCTAATCATTTGATTTTTCTGGTGTTATAGATTATTTCTTCCTCAGCAACTGAAATTAATGACTGAACATTACTCTCCGAGCTTGTGATATATTTTTAATTCGGAACATCATTCCCACTTTTAACCCGCCATGTATTGTCTACAATGGCTCATCCCGGTTCTCCTCATACCAAAACCGTTAAATCCAGCTCTTCTTCAAACGCATGTCATGTTCATGGTTTTATATCTAACGGGATTTTTCCTCGAGAGGAAACCGTGCACGATCTGCAGCTTGGTGTTCATCATTGCCGTCTTTCTAATATGTTATAGTGGCATTGGAAACTGCTTGTTCTGGAGCAACAATTGTGACACGGTGCAATGTGAAAATGGATAATACAAATGGACATGAGTGTGTAAATAAACTAACTGTACCTACCATGTCATTAAAAAATCAACGAAGTGTAATGTGACTAAGTATTTTTTCTATAACTACATTTTGGTTTGTTTTGTAATATAAGTACTGTTGGTTTTCCCCACTTTTAACCCGCCATGTATTGTCTACAATGGCTCATCCCAGTTCTCCTCATACCAAAACCGTTAAATCCAGCTCTTCTTCAAACACATGTCATGTTCATGGTTTTATATCTAACGGGATTTTTCCTCGAGAGGAAACCATGCACAGTGGGCCAATAAATGGTACGTTTTTTAAGTGGGCGAATAAATGGTACACTTACCCTATTTCCATATCCACTCACTTGTAAGGTCCGACTGGTTTCGGCGCGAGGGGGGAGTAGATGATCTTCTTCAACACGCTGGTCGCCATGCTACTGTTTTCACACTTCTGATTTATCGGAAAGTCCGTGGGCCCTATCGACGTGCCTAATCGCGAGCTTGATAAAAGACAGGCGAGTGTTAGAAGCGTACTGCGGCGAGCTAGCATTGGTTAGGGTCTACTCTGATATTGGGTAACCTTTCTAATCACGCTACAGTGATAGGGCAGTGATGTTTTGATTAGAATGCAGTGGCGTGGGGTGATTATCCAAGGCGTGGAGACGCCTTTCGCTTTTTGGAACCGTAGTCGCGCGAATCTTAGTGCGCGGCCACTACGTACGGCGACCATAGACTATGGACCATTGATTCTCGCCTAGACCATCGCAGAGAAAATACTCAGCTCAATTTATTGATTTTCTGAGAGGGTCGGTATACTATGGTCAAGGCTCCGTTGAGGACGCTTCTATTCATTAGCATGGTTTGTTTATTTTCTCTTGGGTCGGTGCTAGGCAAGGGTTGATGATCGGTTCTCCGTTATGGACGCCTACTAAAGCTGTGTTAGCCAGCCTAGTTAGCTTAGTTGGTAGTGCGTCTGCTTTGTAAGCGCTAGGCCGCGGGTTCGATTCCCGCCCGGGGCGGATTTTATCCTGATGGGATAATGTTCGTTCTCGGAACGGCTGGCTTTCTCCTATCCTGTCTTCCTTCTCTCTCCGATTTCGGGACGATAAGACCCTAGAGTTACAGTTCCCTCTGTCAAACCTCTTAAAAAAAAAAAAAAAAAAAAAAAATAGAGAAGTGGTCAATGTAATCAAATTAAAATGTTCCTTCTGATATTATGTTGTTTCATAGGTACCACCTCCCTCCCAAATAAATGAGGAGGTTCAACAGACCTAAAGCACCGTTCAAACCGGTGGAAAATTGGTATAATACGTCGGTGAAACCGTCATAATAAATTGGTATATTGGTAATACCGGTATAATTTATTGGCTTGAGATGTAAAGGCAGTGTTTTCCGCCCGCCAGTACACTCGACCGTAAAACACCAGCCTTACTCACTTTACACCGCTTTTTCACTAGATCTTAGCCTTTTGCGTACAGAATCAATTTCACCAGAATCGCTCTTACGGTAGGATTCATGTCCCACATGAAACTCAAGCGTTGTTGTTACAGTCAGACGTAAACAAAACATTTTTTTCAAATACGGTAGGATTCATGTGAGACATGAAACCTCCGAAAAGCGATTTGTGGTAGGCTTCATGTCACACATGAAATTGTTCCCTCGCTTTTAATTTATTTTCTTTTTTTTCCTAGTTGAGATAGAAACATTGACCATAAAAATAAATATGTCCGAGTTCTAGTATGAAATCATAACCTCATGCTATGATCCTAGAAAACCGCCTTATTTCTGGCACTTTGTTGTAGTAGGTGACTACACCTTTAGGCTGATAGGTGACTAAATATTGGGCTGGGGTTACATTCTCATTTTAATGTTTGTAAACCTCAGAGCATGTTTATAGCCCATCTTACCGATACCCAGCCCATCAAATAAAGAAAATTAAACATTGACCATTACCACTTAGAGTTAACACAGTGACGGGATTTTCTTCGATGTTACCTAGTTGATTTACACAGTCTGGTGTTTCTTAAACCCTGGATTAACTGCAAAACTCTGTGGTAAGATTGGGTGTTAAAGAGAGTCTCTAAACATTCTGAGTGGTTAATGAAACACTACTTAATAAGAAGTGTAAAATATTCTTTTGATCAATTTTACTTCCATGTAGGTTTTAGTAGTTAGGCATATGGGCTTCTCCTATTTGATGGCGGGAAAAAGCTTGACGTGTATGGCGGTCATGTGTATGGCGAATGACGTCAGACCGCCATACACGTCTAGTGTCAGAATGTGAATGGCGGAAAAAGCTTGACGTGTATGGCGGTCATGTGTATGGCGAATGACGTAGGTGAGGTCCATTGAGAACTTAACCCTTAAAGCCCGACTTATTTTAGGAAAAATCTTTCAATTTTTCTGATCAGGCATTATTATTTGGGCAATAAATAAGGCCTCTACAAAGTTTCATGTCCTCCTAGGACTACTAAACAAAAATCGATCTGGAGACAAAACCAAACGAGTTAGCCAAGTGAATTTTACTGACGTCTTTGATCATTAGAGAAATATGTGAAAAACACTGAGAACGGAATTTTTTCGATAGATCTGGAATGATATACCTATCCCATTTTAAAGATCATGTTTTTGTAGGACGTATTGTCCCTTTAGGGGTGAAAGGGTTAAGTTTGCTGCCCTCAATAACTTACCAGAGGTAATTTTCCTACTTGGAACGTACTCCGGGCTGGGTAGGGGGGTTTGAAGAACTGTCCATACACATTGTTGACCGTGGCGAAGTCATTGATATCGTTCAGCAGAATAGTTGTCTTCACCACATGCTCGTAAGATCCTCCAGCCTGAAACCGGAGGTTTTAATTGTTTATTTCCTTTTTTAAGAGGTTTGACAGAGGGAACTGTAACTGCTAGGGTCTTATCGTCCCGAAATCGAATAGAGAAAGAAGACAGGACAGGAGGAAAGCCAGCCGTTCCGAGAACGAACATTATCCCATCAGGATAAAATCCGGCCCGGGCGGGAATCGAACCCGCGGCCTAGCGCTTACAAGGCGGACGCGCCACCAATTAAGCTTTAGGCGGACGCGCCTACTCACCTCTTTGAGAATGTGTCCCATATTGGTCAGGGCTTGTTTCGCCTGATTCTCGACTCCCTCGGCCATCTTGCCCGAGCTGGCATCGATCCCTAGGACTCCGGATATGTAGAGGGTGTTGTCATGCTGCACCGCTTGACTGAAGAGGGGAGATAATTATTGGTATAAGTCAAAACGCGATACTTGACTCTTTGTACCACGCCCCAGAAATAGGTATTGGAAAAAAAACACTCGAATTTATTTATTTGCACGCTAAGCAGCAAGTGTGGAAAAAAAATATTACAAGTTTTTCAGGTAATTGTTTCTTTTAAGAAACTGGAGGACTTCTTTTATGGTTCCTTCGTCGTCTTTCATCTCAAATTTAAATTACAAATAGGGTAAGTGTACCATTTATTGGCCCCACCTGTACCTACGCCACAAGTCTGAACTGGACGAACTTTTTCAAGATCCAATTTCATCAAAAGAAAGGGCTTAAAGACTGCTATCGAACCAGTGCTATTCAAAATTTTTAGTCATGAAAACAAAAATTAGAAAAATAAATGTGGGCAGGTGGGCCAATAAAACAACACTTACCCTATTGGGCTTTTAAGCAAAACACTAATATCGATTGGTTTAACGTTACGGTATAACTTCTGAGGTTTTTACTGCTTTTACTAAGAACTTTTTTGTGAACTTTTTACTAAGAACTTTTTAGTGTTTCACCCTTCATTTGGCGACAAGCTATCCGCCTTCTCACATAACCTCATGCAGCCTCAGTAGTGGGACCCAAAAAGCCATCGGCGCACGTTTGTCCAGATGGTCACCATCCAGATACTAACCACGTGCAACGTTGCTTTACTTCAGTGATCCATTCAGAACTGGTGCTTTCAACGTGCTATCGCCGCGCCGCTGGCTTTGAAGAGGTTTGACAGAGGGAACGGTAACTGCTATGGTCTTATCGTCCCGAAATCGAAGAGAGAAGGAAGACAGGATAGGAGAAAGCCAGCCGTACCGATAACGAACTTTATCTGTTTAGGATAAAATCCGCCCCCTACGCGAATCGAACACGCGACCTAGCGCTTACAAGGCAGACACGATGGTCCAGATTCGAGCAGCCCTATTTTCATTATAATAACTGGATTTTGAAGTTTGAACTGTATTTTTCTACTATTACCGTACTACGCACTTGCTGCTTGCTCTTGTGAAAAATTGAAAATAGATAAGCAAGTTGGGAGGAAAGTAACAAGGCTGCTGTACAGAAGATTCTAGTCTCCACAATATGTCACACAAAATAACGATGATCCAATCATTGTAACTATTTCATCATCAGAGAAACATTGTAATGAGGTAGGTAAAGTCCCTAGTCATCCTAGTTACCCAGTTACAGTAATTATGCAGAAGTCATGTCCGTGGAAAAGAAAAGCTCCTTTTTGTATTTAACCTAACCCTATAATAACACTAATCACTGCTCTAATTGTGAAAACTCCTTCTTCCGTTTAACCTAACCCTATAATAACACTGGTCACTGCTCATTTGTGCCAGTTCCTTTGGTAGTAATATTCTACGGACGTGACTTCTGTACAAGTAGGTACCATGAATATGGGCTGTTTAACAATGTAAAATTATTATTATTAAAAGGTTTGACAGAGGGAACTGCAACTGCTAAAGTCTTATCGTCCCAAAATCGGGAGAGGAAGACAGGATAGGAGAAAGCCAGCTGTTCCGAGAACAAACATTATACCATCTGGATAAAATCCACCCCAGGTGCCAGGTGGGAATCAAACCCATGGCCTACCACTCACAAAGCAGATGCACTACCAACTAAGCTAACTAGGCTGGCATGTAACATTAAACACATTTATGTGTGCTTAGCGAATTAATATGAAGTAGCCAATGGCTTTCAATGAACCGACTGTATGGTGGGACATATTGGTCAATAATGACAGTCAAAAAGAAACGTACTTGTGCAGAAGTCACATCCATGGAATTGCTACCAAAGGAACTTGCACAAACGAGCAGTGACCAGTGTTATTATAGGGTGAGGTTAAACACAAGAAGGAGTTTTCACAATTAGAGCAGTGATTAGTGTTATTATAGGGTTAGGTTAAATACAAAAAAGGAGCTTGTCTTTTTCATGGATGTAACTTCTGCATAATTACCAAAAGAAACACTTGACACTTACTCATATACTTACCTACTTATTGTTATTTCATTGCCCTTAAACCCATCTCACATTTGAAGCATAAATGTGTGACATTTAGTAGTGTGAATAGGTGCCTCCAAACAAAACCTGTAAAAATGATAGAGACCCTTTACTTCAGACCCTTGTTGGGAATTGGGTATAGTTGCTATCCAGAAGGGTAGCCATCTGGGCAATCACAGATTTTCTGAGTCCCACTCAGGCTTGGTGAAGTTAATGTGATGAGGTGAATAGCTTGTTGCTGGATAAAGGATAAAATCCCTGTTCCTTGAAATAAATAAAACCCTTATTTATCAAAGAAAAATAGAAAAAACTCAATAATGAAATTGAGATTATGATTTTTCTGTCTAATCATTTGATTTTTCTGGTGTTATAGATTATTTCTTCCTCAGCAACTGAAATTAATGACTGAACATTACTCTCCGAGCTTGTGATATATTTTTAATTCGGAACATCATTCCCACTTTTAACCCGCCATGTATTGTCTACAATGGCTCATCCCGGTTCTCCTCATACCAAAACCGTTAAATCCAGCTCTTCTTCAAACGCATGTCATGTTCATGGTTTTATATCTAACGGGATTTTTCCTCGAGAGGAAACCGTGCACGATCTGCAGCTTGGTGTTCATCATTGCCGTCTTTCTAATATGTTATAGTGGCATTGGAAACTGCTTGTTCTGGAGCAACAATTGTGACACGGTGCAATGTGAAAACGGATAATACAAATGGAACAAGCTGGGTCCGTCCCTCCGGGAATTTTTTAGCCCGTAGTTTATTCGATCGTGATTAAAGAAAATCAGTACCTATGTACCTACCTAATTTGTTTAATATTCAGTTTATTATCATTCTTGGTTTGATTTTACTTTTTACCACCATTTTCGTGTTCCTGGTAAAAAGACCTTTAATTTGATATATAGGTCGACCAGGTTTGGATAAGTCCTTCTATGGGGACAGACAGACCGACAGACACCGAAGCGAATACAAATAGTCCGTCCCTTATACCTTTTTATTACTATTGTAATAATAAAGGAAGGACGGACTAAAAAGTGATAAAGACATTGTAGGTACCTATATTACTCCATTGACCTTCCCCTAGTGGGGTAAACAGTGAAGGATCTCTTACTAGAGGCATCCTTTAGGCCACCACTCACTATCAGGTAGACCTGACAGGCGGACCTGTTCAGGCGTACCTGTCAGGTCTACCGGATAGTGAGTGGCCGGCCTTAGACTTGTTAAGTTCAGGTCCGCTAAATAGTGGAGCCAGAGAACCGGCCCGCTGGTAACCAAATAGCATGGCGTAAACCTGGCTGAAGTTCGGATAGACGAAACGGTAACAACGGAGATCTTATCGTCCCGCGAGCGAAGAAAGAAGGAATACAGTTTAGGATACAGCTAGCTCATCATTGCCGTCTTTCTAATATGTTATAGTGGCATTGGAAACTGCTTGTTCTGGAGCAACAATTGTGACACGGTGCAATGTGAAAACGGATAATACAAATGGACACAAGTGTGTAAATAAACTAACTGTACCTACCATGTCATTAAAAAATCAACAAAATGTAATGTGACTAAGTATTTTTTCTATAACTACATTTTAGTTTGTTTTGTAATATAAGTACTGTTTGTTTTCAAGAAGGAATTGACAATTTGTGAAATACATAATTTTGTAGCTTCCTTGACAAATTTCATTTCTTTTGCTTTACAATACTTTGGATCATGTGCATTGTTAAAAAAAAAAATCAAATTCAAAACATATTTAATTAATTACATTTGTGAAATACATAATTTTGTAGCTTCCTTGACAAATTTCATTTCTTTTGCTTTACAATACTTTGGATCATGTGCATTGTTAAAAAGAAATCAAATTCAAACCATATTTAATTAATTATCACTAACAACTTTGAGCTTTATCGTTTTATTAATCCAGCTTTTCAAATAATGCACCAAATCCAATCAATTAAAGATTAATAAGCAGAAAATCAAATCAACAAACCTTATTTTTTTTTTCTTATAATCAAACAAATTCTTCCTAAGCTGAGGTTTAAATTGAATTAACCCTATAGGAGTTTTCCTTCTTATGTTATTTTTAAGGTAGGTGATTGTAAATTTGTACCAATTGTTGGATAGTTACCAAGTTTGTAAATAGTGAAAATAATATAAAACCTCACTGAAATTGATTTGAAACTGAAAGACTAACTTTTTATTTTGTAAACTCTGATTCTAAAGCCCAAGTTCTTGGGGCTCTTTGCTTTAAAAAAGAAAAAAAAAGTGCTATCCCCTACAGCTGTGTGTACCTTTCAGTGGAAAAGTTCAACATCACTCAGAGGTGCCGTAAAGTTCAAATGGATCCAAATGAAAATGTTATTGGAACCCAAGGAAATATAAAATATAGGTAAGTATATTGGTATAAAATATGGATGGCAAAGGGTCAGTCTAATGCCATGGCAGATTGTCATAATATTATATGGCAGGAAATTATATTTCTAGGTACTGACCATAAAAATAAATATGTCCGAGTTCTAGTATGAAATCATAACCTCATGCTATGATCCTAGAAAACCGCCTTATTTCTGGCACTTTGTTGTAGTAGGTGACTACACCTTTAGGCTGATAGGTGACTAAATATTGGGCTGGGGTTACATTCTCATTTTAATGTTTGTAAACCTCAGAGCATGTTTATAGCCCATCTTACCGATACCCAGCCCATCAAATAAAGAAAATTAAACATTGACCATTACCACTTAGAGTTAACACAGTGACGGGATTTTCTTCGATGTTACCTAGTTGATTTACACAGTCTGGTGTTTCTTAAACCCTGGATTAACTGCAAAACTCTGTGGTAAGATTGGGTGTTAAAGAGAGTCTCTAAACATTCTGATGGTGGATTTCACCAATGACTTAATGAGAGATTTCACTAATGGGAGAAATTTCAATAATCAAATAAGGAGTTTTTAATGATTCAAACAGGAGTTTCTAAAAACTCCTCCTTTTGGATCACTAAAACCTCTTTTTTGGATCATTAAAAACTCCTTTTTGGATTATTAAAATATCCTTTTTGGATTACCTATTAAAAGTTCTCCCATTAGTTAAATCTCTCATTAAGTCATTGGTGAAATCTACCGTGAGTGGTTAATGAAACACTAATAAGAAGTGTAAAATATTCTATTGATCAATTTTACTCCCATGTAGGTTTTAGTAGTTAGGCATATGGGCTTCTCCTATTTGATAGTAAGTTAAAATATCTTGGGATTGAGATCAGTTAACAGTCAAGCTATAGGAACCTAATATATGGCTTGATCCACCTTAGAACTCAATCCTGAGATAGTAAAACTTGACAACTTCAAATCACAATACAGTTGGGCACCCTAGGTAAAAAGAGCAGAAAAAATGCACCAAATCTTCTTAGATAGGTACCTAATTGTATCTAAATATCTACCCATCAATAATTTTATTTCTATTTTTTTATTATTATTTACCTATTTAGGTATTATTATTTTTCGCACCATAATAAATTATTATTATTTTTTTTATAAGAAAGAAAGAAAAAAAAACATTAATTCGATTTTGAGATGATGAGACCTTAGCAGTTAATCATCTACCTATCAGACATTGAAGAAAAAACATCCTTTGAGTCCGTCATCCTTCAGTAACATCAGGTACATCATAACTTTTGTGAAGTATAAAACATCTCTTGGAGGGTTTCAGCAGTCACTATATATAAGTTCTGTGGATCAACTTGAAAAGGAGAACCAAAAGGTATTTTGCAGAACTTCAAAGATTTGAAGTTCTGCAAAATATATCTGCCTTTCGGTTCTCCTTTTCAAGTATAAAATACAAAGTGCGAAGTTCTTTTTTGGAACACAGGTTTAATCTCTTTTATAAGTCTACTTATGACGTAGAAACTACGCGTTTTAAGATTTACGCCACACCTACTACACCTAGGCAATTTACTAGAAATGAGACCAAGGAATCATTCATATTAAATATACGTATAACGGTAATCATAATAAAAGGCAGATATATTTTGCAGAACTTCCAAGATTTGAAGTTCTTTGAAGTTCTGCAAAATATATCTGCCTTTTTTGAAGAACTTCAAAGATTTGAAGTTCTGCAAAATATATCTGCCTTTTGGTTCTCCTTTTCAAGTATAAAATACAAAGTGCGAAGTTCTTTTTTGGAATACAGGTTTAATCTCTTATAAGTAAGTCTACTTATGACGTAGAAACTACGCGTTTTAAGATTTACGCCACACCTACTACACCTAGGCAGTTTACTAGAAATAAGACCAAGGAATCATTCATAATTATTAAATATACGTATAACGGTAATCATAATAAATACCTACTCCTAGATGTGTAGATAACACACTGATAATACCCATGGCTCCAAGGTCAGCCTATTCAAAAGAGGAATCACTGATTATTTCAACCTTGTCTATAGAAATACGTACACCGTTTAGGTACCATTCAAAAGAGGAATCACTGATTATTTCAACCTTGTCTATAGAAATACGTACACCGTTTAGGTACCTCATTGATTTAATTCAATCGTGCTAGTGAAGAACCATGTGAATATATTTGCACCGTTTAGGTACCTCATTGATTTAATTCAATCGTGTTAGTGAAGAACCATGTGAATAGATTGGTAGAATAAGTACTATCAAGTAGTTTGTCCCAAGAATTCTATCAAGTATTTTATTTGTGAAGTTTTAATTGGACTTCTCAAGTCGATTGTAGTGTAAAATTATTTCTATCGAGTGTGGACTCTGCAAATGTAGAGAAAAACTTGGAAGTTTTAATTGGACTTCTCAAGTCGATTGTAGTGTAAAATTATTTCTATCGAGTGTGGACTCTGCAAATGTAGAGAAAAACTCGTACCTAGTGTATTTCCACAGTATATTTTTTCTCACGTACTTCAATTGTGATTTATTTGCCAGTAAAGTGAAGTTTTTGTAGTTTCTTTTGTCATGGTAAAAGCACGGACATCGTGGTCGAAATTTTTCGAGTACCTTTTGTGGCAGGAAAGTACTCGGAAAATTTCGAGACCTGCTTGGTCTTTGCTCGTTTGGATTTTCAAAGTTGCACTTTTCTTCTCAAAAAAAGTCAACTACTTAATGCTACCCTCAGTAAATGTTAAACAGACAGACGGACAGACAAACGAACAAGAAGAAGAAGAAGAAGAAGAAGAAAAAAAAAAAATAGAAAGTAAAAACTAATAGGTAATGTTTTAATGCAGGTAATCAATTTGATGAATTAGGTCAATAACTAACACTTATTCAGCAATAATTTTCAACCTTGAATAAATCAATTAAAACTTCTTCAATGGGACCTTTTTCCATACATTTATTTATATTTAAATGGGACTTGTAACAATACAGTCCTATATCAATTTCTTTTTAAAATATTGTATATATATAACATTGGTCTATACATAAAATACATTGTTTAACATAAAATACATAACATTGGTAACAATTTCAGCAGTTAAGGGTAGATATCAGATACACAGTAGGTACCTACACTCCTTTAATCTAAGATCTAAGGTGTAATTATCTAAGGAATCTAAGGAAAAAAATAGATGTAATTAATTATTAATTTAATATTTGTTGGTTGTATAAACAAAGAATATTCTGTTCTAACACTGTGAATCTCGTTCCATAAAAATCTTCGCACTATGCATTTTGTATTTCGCACTACACAATAGTTCGTACGTAATAAGAAGAAAAACCTTTGAAACCATTGCATAACCATTATAACCAGAGTCCTTCAAATATGACGTTTATTTTTCTTAAAATATGACTCTAAAAATATTTTTATTTATTTATTTAATATACCTTATTTATACTGTCGGCTAAGACTAAAAAGTCCCATTATGCCAACAGTTTGACTTTATGACGCCATCCTCCGCTCGCATGGTTTCAGTACAGGGTTCTTCTCCTCGCCTCATCTGATCGAAGTTCGAGAACGCATCAAACTCAACGGAGAACCCATCAGCTATGACAAGTTCACCAAATACTTCTGGACAGTGTACAACGCGCTGCATGCGCCATCCTCCGCTCGCATGGTTTCAGTACAGGGTTCTTCTCCTCGCCTCATCTGATCGAAGTTCGAGAACGCATCAAACTCAACGGAGAGCCCATCAGCTATGACAAGTTCACCAAATACTTCTGGACAGTGTACAACGCGCTGCATGCGAAGCGTAAGCATGCCGAGGACATGCCCGCGTACTTCAAGTTCCTCACCGTCATGTCATTCTATGTGTTTGTCAAGGAGAAACCGGACGCTGTCATCATGGAGGTTGGAATAGGAGGACGGTATGATAACACAAATATCATTCCCAACACGGCCGTGGTGGGTATTACTTCCCTGGGCTATGATCACACTGCCGTGCTAGGCAATACGATAGAGGAGATTACCATGCAGAAGGCAGGCATTATGAAACCAAATTGCATCGCTGTCACGTCAGCCAATCAGAGGGGTCCGTGTAAACAAATCCTCCTGGAGACGTCCAGAGCGCTGAACTGTGTTCTTCTGGAGGCGCCTAGTATACTGAACTACAGGTGGAGAGGGCAACCTCTGGACGAGGACTGGAAGAGTACAGTCCAGTCTATCAATATATCACTGGCCATTCAGCTTGCGTACCTGTGGATGTTCCGGATGAACAGTGTTAAAGCGCCTAAGGGGGAAAAAAAAAAAAAAAAGTTGTCAAGTCAGATTAATCTGGTCTACTCCCTGTTTAAAGTCCCCCAGTCAGATTAATCTGGTCTACTCCCTGTTCAAAGTTCTCCAGTCAGACTAAGCTGAGCTTCTCCCTGTTTAAAAGTCCCCCAACCAGACAGTTGCTGGTCCCATAGATGCCAAAGTCTCCAGTTAGATTAAGCTGGTGTCCTCCCTGTTTAAAGTCCCCCAGCCAGATTAATCTGGTCTACTCCCTGTTTAAAGTTCTCCAGTCAGACTAAGCTGAGCTTCTCCCGGTTTAAAAGTCCCCCAACCAGACAGTTGCTGGTCCCATAGATGCCAAAAAATAAATAAATATACAACAAACCACAGTTCACAGTTTCCCATTGTCACGTTAATATGGGTGTTGTGTGTTTAAGCGTTGAAGATTTATTTGAGGAAGAAAAGGTCTCAGGGGTCAGAGAAAAAAAAAAAAAAATGTGGTGAACAACACACGACTTTCTATTACCTACATTGTTCTATTGAAAAGAAAAGAAAAAACTTCGAACTTGGATTTTTTTCGGACTTCTTTGAAAAATTTGGATGCATTGCAATTGTTTCTCAATACTCGCAGATAAATACATATAGAATAGGTTCAGGGCCGTATTTAAGACACCCGAAAGTGCGCCCTTCTCTCATCCTACATGGAAAAAACCGCGATTTTCGTGATCCATCTCCCACCTCCTCTTCAGGCTTGTTTTTCTCCCTGAATTTTGTAATATAGGATTCTTGCCCCTCCCCCCTCGCTGAAATCGTGAATACGGCCCTGGTTCCCTATAAATAGGTAGGTAGTAGATATCTACTTTTTGTAATAGAAAGTGAAATTTCCACCCATTTGCCCGATTTTAAATATTTGGACCGATTGCCGCAGGCAACACATTAATGTGTTTGTGCGCATACGTTTCTGCGCATTTCTTTCTGCTCCTCCGCAAGCGTGCTTGCACACTGGTGCTACCTAGCGGACAAAAAAAAACAACTGCGTAAAGTCTGACGTCACACATCTTTGAACTCTTTCATTGGAAAGGAAAATAAAAATTGAATTTTAGACCTCTTACATTTATTTTTTCTCCACACATGGCCGTGATGCTTAGCGTGTAATCAAATAAATAAATAAATAAATAACAATAGACCGGTTCGGCGTCAAACTGGACAGCCGGACAGCGGCACCAAATGGTGGACACGAGCCCGGGAGACCAAATGTCGGACAGGGTGGGGGTGGCTTCCAGTCTAGATCTGGTGACAATAGTATACGATCGAACGCGAATCCGTTGTCAAGCGTTGACTGTCACAACGTAAACGATCAGTCCAACAGTTTTCACAAGATCGCCACCGTTGCGTCAGCGTTGAGTCAGCGGAGTAAAGTCGTTGAGTTCTCAAGCGTACTGGATACGTACAACTTCAAGTACGGGTTGGATCCGAGTAAGGAGTATCACATTCTGGTCACCGGTTCACTGCATCTGGTGGGCGCGTTTCTCAACGTTTTAAGTAATTATGATTCGGTGAGCTCGAAAGTCTAACGGCTAGCGTCAGTGCCCTAGAACTCTCAAGACTCTTCAGCACTGAGAAAATTTCACTCGATTACCTACATTACTTTCCTTCCGTCCTAAGAAAAGTAAAAAGGAAAGATAGGATGTCACAAGTTTTAGGTGACTTGGGGTGGATGAACTCTATTATTGGATTACTTCCCCTGATTTAGGGTGTTGGAATTCTACATTAAAATGTTCAGCTTCCTGATATAGAGTGATAGAGTTCCGGAACCCAGTCACTTGATTGCCAACACCTTTCAGTGTGATGTCGAAAAACTGTACAAAATTACAACTCTAACAACGGAGGTCTTCTAGTCCCGAATACGGAGAGGGGAGGACAACCTTACCTGTTTTGAATAGATTTCGCCTCTGGTGGGCGCGTTTCTCAACGTTTTAAGTAATTATGATTCGGTGAGCTCGAAAGTCTAACGGCTAGCGTCAGTGCCCTAGAACTCTGAAGACTCTTCATCACTGAGAAAATTTTACTCGATTACCTACATTACTTTCCTTCCGTCCTAAGGAAAGTAAAAAGGAAAGATAGGATGTCACAAGTTTTAGGTGACTTGGGGTGGATGAACTCTATTATTGGGTTACTTCCCCTGATTTAGGGTGTTGGAATGCTATATTGAAATGTCGATCTTTCTGATATAGAGTAATAGAGTTCCGGAGCCCAGTCACTTGATTGCCAACACCTTTCAGTGTGATGTCGAAAAACT
The DNA here is from genome assembly GCF_000475195.1 of Diaphorina citri. Classification (NCBI taxonomy): domain Eukaryota; kingdom Metazoa; phylum Arthropoda; class Insecta; order Hemiptera; family Psyllidae; genus Diaphorina; species Diaphorina citri. Next base: position 13,279 of record NW_007379581.1, on the reverse strand, counting down.
GTACAAAATTACAACTCTAACAACGGAGGTCTTCTAGTCCCGAATACGGAGAGGGGAGGACAACCTTACCTGTTTTGAATAGATTTCGCCTCGAGCGGAAATCGAATCCGCGATCTAGCTCTTACAAGGCGTTCTCACCTCCAAGCTAGGCTGTGTGGGGTAAAAGGGGCTTTTCAGTCCTATTCGAGCAGGATAAACAAGGCATATTCTATTACAACGGAGGTCTTCTAGTCCCGAATACGGAGAGGGGAGGACAACCTTACCTGTTTTGAATAAATTTCGCCTCGAGCGGAAATCGAATCCGCGATCTAGCTCTTACAAGGCGTTCTCACCTCCAAGCTAGGCTGTGTGGGGTAAAAGGGACTTTTTAGTCCTATTCGAGCAGGATAAACAAGGCATATTCTATCCTATAGCCTTGTAATAAATTTATTTATTTACACGCGGCCTTGTAATGAATTTATAACCCATGAAATTGAGGGAATTAATCCCATTTTGTCTGACTTTGACTTTCCTTGTTTTTCCCCCTATTGTAAAGAAAAAAAGTAAAAATTGGAGAGAAGTTTTTTTTCATCATCATTTTTAACTATGTCTTTCTAATGGCTAGACCAACAATCTCAAGTTTAAACTTGGTTGAATTTTAACCATTGGATTAACGACTGGGACCACGATGCGAGTTTAAACTTAGTTCAAGTTAAATTAACCAATTTAATTGGTTGATTTTATGTAAATTAACCAATCAGAAATTGGATTAACACAAAATTTCTCAGTGATCCTGGCGGTAAGCAATCTGGTTGGTTAATTTTATTAGCTAATGAGAATAATTCAATAAATTGTTTAACCTAAACCAAGTTGGAACTTGATTGTGTCTCTGGCCGTAGGTTTAATTTTATCTTGGTTTGTTGTTTTGTAAATTTCATGTATAGAAAATAAATAAAAAGTGAAACAGTTGATGATTTTATTTACCACAAAATTAAATCTAATTTGTTGGTCTCTTTTTTTCCGAGAGGTTTGACAGAGGGAACTCTAACTGCTAAGGTCTTATCGTCCCGAAATCGAAGAGAGAAGGAAGACAGGATAGAAGAAAGCCAGCCTTTCCGAGAACGAACATTATCCCATCAGGATAAAATCCGCCCCGGGCGGGAATCGAATCCGCGGCCTAGCGCTTACAAGGCAGTGCCAACCAAGCTAACTAGACTGGCTATGGAAAACTTTAAACTACATCTCTCTGACTCCCCATGCACTCACGTGACGTGAGTCTGTTTCTACCTTGAAAGTTGTGTGACTACCGACTACGCTTCCAACGTGAAGTAAGAACCAGAGTGCAGAGTTGTTCTTGGAACAGGGCCCAGGTTCTGGAACAGGACCCAGGTTCAATCCCCCGGGCGGGAATCGAATCCGCGGCCTAGCGCTTACAAGGCAGTGCCAACCAAGCTAACTAGACTGGCTATGGAAAACTTTAAACTAGGTACATCTTTCTGACTCCTCATGCGCTCACGTGACGTGAGTGTTTCTACCTTGAAAGTTGTGTGACTACCGACTACGCTTCCAACGTAAAGTAAGAACCAGAGTGCAGAGTTGTTCTTGGAACAGGGCCCAGGTTCAATTGTAAGGTCATCGATTCAAGTATGCACTGACGTTTTCAGCCGTTACAAAACAGGAAATGGTGGTTAGAAACAGCAGGAAAAATTGCTGGCTACGAAAAAAATAATAAAAAAAAAAAAAATGCGCCTTAAAGGGGAGAAAAATCGGAAACATTTTTTTTTTTTTTTTTTTTTTTTTTTTTTTTTTAAAAAAAAAAAATTTTTTTTTTTTTTTTTCTTCCCAAATTTTTTTTTTTTTTTTTTTTTTTTTTTTTTTTTTTTTTTTTTTTTT
>NW_007379581.1:8200-9877 GCF_000475195.1 Diaphorina citri | reverse complement strand
TAATAATAATAATAATAATAATAATAATAATAATAATAATAATAATAATAATAATAGTAATAATGATAATAATAAAAATAGTAAAGATTTTGCTGAAAAAGAAGAAGAAGAAAAAAAATACAGCCAGCCGGCTAGTTAGCTTGCTCCATAGGGCCTTTTCTTCTCTTCCCGTGTTTACACAAGGTCGGCGTTTTTCGTCAGCCTCTCAATCAGCCCTGGGGTGATTGCTTTAGCTGACATTTGGTTTTGTCAGCCCTTCGCACTCAACCCTTGCTATTTTTTCGCTTGCAAGGGAAATTCCAGTCTGGTGTCCTCCCTGTTTAAAGTCCCCCAGCCAGATTAATCTGGTCTACTCCCTGTTTAAAGTTCTCCAGTTAGATTAAGCTGGTGTCCTCCCTGTTTAAAGTCCCCCAGCCAGATTAATCTGGTCTACTCCCTGTTTAAAGTTCTCCAGTTAGACTAAGCTGAGCTTCTCCCTGTTTAAAGTGCCCCAGCCAGATTAATCTGGTCTACTCCCTGTTTAAAGTCCCCCAGCCAGATTAATCTGGTCTACTCCCTGTTTAAAGTTCCCCAACCAGACAGTTGCTGGTCCCATAGATGACAAAAAATAAATAAATATACAACAAACCACAGTTCACAGTTTCCCATTGTCACTTTAATATGGGTTTTGTGTGTTTAAGCGTTGAAGATTTATTTGAGGAGGAAAAGGTCTCAGGGGAAAAAAAATCTGGTGAACAACACACGACTTTCTATTTCATTGTGCTACTGAAAAGAAAAGAAGAAGAAAAGAACTTGGATTTTTTCCGGACTTCTTTCAAAATTTGGATGAATTGCAATTGTTTCTGAATACTCGCAGATAAATACATATAGAATAGGTTCAGGGCCGTATTTAAGGCACCCGAAAGTGCGCCCTTCTCTCATCCTACATGGAAAAAACCGCGATTTTCGCGATCCATCCCCCTCTTCTTCAGGCTTGTTTTTCTCTCTGAATTTTGTAATATAGGATTCTTTCCCCCCCCCCCCTCCTCGCTTAAATCGTGAATACGGCCCTGCGTTCCTTTAGGTAGGTATTAGATACTTACTTTCTGTAATAGAAAGTAAAATTTCCACCCATTTGCCACGATTTTAAATATTTGGGACGGATGTGCGAAAAGTACTTTCTCATATGATCAGTTGCGCTTACTTGGGTGATGTTTCAAAGTCATAAGCAGGAAAAATGAGGACCAACGGAATTTTTCTTTCTTCTACGACTTCTAGATCCCGAGATATAAATCGAGATAAAAAAATACCGTAAATCGTGGCTTTGACGTCCGGCATACGCTTCCCGTAGGCGATGACGTCACATCAAAAATGTCCCGAGCAAAGGCTCCTTCGCAGCGCAACACATTAATGTGTTTGTGCGCATACGTTTCTCCGCATTTCTTTCCTGCTCCTCCGCAAGCGTGCTTGCACACTGGGTGCTACCTAGCGGACAAAAAAAAACAACTGCGTAAAGTCTGACGTCACACAAATCTTGAACTCTTTCATGTGGAAAGGAAAATAAAAAATGAATTTTAGACTCTTACATTTATTTTTTCTCCACACATGGCCGTGATGCTTAGCGTGTAATCAAATAAATAAAATAAATAAATAAACATTTATTTTTTCGGAGTTTTGACCTCAGATTTGGATTTTTCC
>NW_007379581.1:5483-8044 GCF_000475195.1 Diaphorina citri | reverse complement strand
TCCGAGAACAAACCTAATCCCTTCAGGATGAAATCCGCCACGCCGCCCCGGGCGGCGGGAATCGAACCCGCGGCCTAGCGCTTACAAGGCAGGCGTGCTACCTTCCAAGGTAACTTGGGCTGGCTTACCTTGGTTCGTCCGTTGATAACAAAGTCTCCCATTCGACCATTATTGACCATCCTGTTGGCTCGCATGATAATCGCGTCCACTTCGGATATAAGTCTCCCGATATTTGAACAATACGTTTCCCGTCCATCTATCCAAGTGATTTGATCGCCGCGAATTGTCTTCAGGTCTTGCTTGTTGGTAGATTTGTTGCTGACTAGTTGTCCGTCCTTGAACACGCCGCTATGGTACATGCCCAGCACTTCGTGTAACACAGCCATACCTGAGGAGAGATGGTGAGGAAGAAACATTTCAGAGCCATTGCGGTTGCATTGGAAGTGTAGTCGTGCAACTTTTATCCATTTTTTTTGTTTTTTTTTTTTTTTTTTTTTTTTTTTTTTTTTTTTTTTTTTTTTAAGAGGTTTGACAGAGGGAACTTTAACTGCTATGGTCTTATCGTCCCGAAATCGAGGAGAGAAGGAAGACAGGATAGGAGAAAGCCAGCCGTTCCGAGAACGAACATTATCCCATCAGGATAAAATCCGCCCCGGGCGGGAATCGAACCCGCGGCCTAGCGCTTACAAGGCAGACGCACTACCAACTAAGCTAACTAGGCTGGCAAATATGTAGTTTAATTTTCAAAAGATCAGTGTTTCACCGCCGTTTTTATTTCGTAGCTAATAAAACATCTGCTACATTAGACGCATGTGGTCTGTGTCGTAGCATGCCCATCCCGTAGTATGCCTCTTATCAGATGGGCGAGAAGAGACACAATACTTCCCATATAGGTGCTGAGTCAACACGAGAACACCAGAAAGTAATCCGTTGAAATTTTTGCAATCGAAAAACGAGTACAATTTTTTGTCAATGGTGGGATTTGAACCCCCCCCGGGACCTTCTGCATAAAATAATTATAACTATGAAAAATTTCAATTTTAATATTGGAAATGCAAATTCACTATTTGTTATTGTTTACGTTTTTGACCGAACTCTAGGTACTTTATATGTTTAATATGTAGTTTAATTTTCAAAAGATCAGTGTTTCACCGCCGTTTTTATTTCGTAGCTAATAAAACATCTGCTACATTAGACGGATGTGGTCTGTGTCGTAGCATGCCCATCCCGTAGTATGACCCATCAGATGGGCGAGAAGAGACACAATACTTCCCATATAGGTGCTGAGTCAACACGAGAACACCAGAAAGTAACCCGTTGAAATTTTTGCAATCGAAAAACGAGTACAATTTTTTGTCAATGGTGGGATTTGAACCCGGGACCGTGTTTTAAGTAATTATGATTCGGTGAGCTCGAAAGTGTAACGGCTAGCGTCAGTGCCCTAGAACTCTGAAGACTCTTCACTGAGAAAATAAGTATCACATTCTGGTCACCGGTTCACTGCATCTGGTGGGCGCGTTTCTCAACGTTTTAAGTAATTATGATTCGGTGAGCTCGAAAGTGTAACGGCTAGCGTCAGTGCCCTAGAACTCTGAAGACTCTTCACTGAGAAAATTTCACTCGATTACCTACATTACTTTCCTTCCGTCCTAAGGAAAGTAAAAAGGAAAGATAGGATGTCACAAGTTTAGGTGACTTGGGGTGGATGAACTCTATTATTGGGTTACTTCCCCTGGTTTAGGGTGTTGGAATGCTACATTAAAATGTTCAGCTTCCTGATATAGAGTAATAGAGTTTCGGAACCCAGTCACTTGATTGCCAACACCTTTCGACCTCAGATTTGGATTTTTCCCAACTTTTTACATAGGAATCGACCATTTATTTATAATTTTTACCCATTTGCAACTGCTTCATTATTACTTTAGTTGTTGTTGTAGCAGTGACAGCAGATCAGTCAACATCTCCAACAGGTTCCAGGGTTGGAATGAGGTCGAGAAAGGTGGCAGCTTGCATTGAGTTCTCCCCGAGGTCTATCGGGGACAGGGTGGTGGGTTTAGCAGGGCAATACTTTAGTAATAGAAAGTAAAAAAGAAAAAAAAAAGGAGAGAGAGAGAGATGAGTGCTTAATTTTCAAAGCTGTCAGATTCCCCCCCTCCCCTTATTGTGTGCGAGAGCTTTGTCAGTTTATTTGTTTTCAGGTTTGTCTGTTTGTTTGTCCGTTGTTGTTGTTGTTGTTGTTTTTTTTGTTGTTGTGTCTTTTTGTTCGTGCACAGTAGTGGTGTAGCCTGCATAAAATCTGGGGGCCTGCATGACAGCCAGCTGTTCTCAGAACGAACATTATCCCATCAGGATTTAATCCGCCCCGGGCGGGAATCGAACCCGCGGCCTAGGGCTTACAAGGCAGCTAACTAACTAGTCTGGCGAATAGTATGTTATTTGGTGATTATTCAACCTGAATTCTAAGACCATCAACAGGTCGACGACATAGGTACTTTATATATTTAATATGTAGTTTTTTTTTTTTTTTTTTTTTTTTTTTTTTTTTTTTTTATTTTTTTTTT
>NW_007379581.1:0-4264 GCF_000475195.1 Diaphorina citri | reverse complement strand
CATTTTTTTTTTTTTTTTTTTTTAGGAAGACAAAAATATTTTAACTTGAAGAAGATTAAGAAAAAGAAGAGAAGGAATCCGGAAGAGAGAGAGCGAGAGAGGGAGAGAATGAAATACTTTAAAAAAAAGTTCAGTTTCAGCAAAAACTTACTTTGTTATCTTTTAAGTTTCTTCTTGAAAAAGCTTATGAGTTCTTCGTAAGGAAAGAAAAAAATATATTTTTTATAATACTTATAGAGAAAAAAAAATATTTTTTTGCCATAAATATATTATAATTTTTTCTTCCTTCCCTTTGTAGGAAAACGAAATCGTGTTCAGGGATGGCGAAAAAAAAAGTTTAAAAAACCATCAGCTTTGTCCTTTTTTTTAATTTGTCCGTTTACCCACCAAGCTTGACGTTTCTTATCCTGAGTGGTCGAATGAGTATTGTCAAATTCCATTACCAACACCTAAAATAAGAATGAAAATTCCATTTTTATTTTAAATAGGTAATTTTTTTTTACAGGATAGGAGTGAATTTGGTTTTTATGTCCGCCCAACAATTATTGAACTATGCAATACGCACAACACATTGTGTCACAAAGTACCTACATAATAGGTACCTACCTACCTGTAGGTACTTTTTTTTTTGCAAATAACTTTGTAGGTAGGTAGGTACAGGTACCTTCAATCCTATTTGGACTTTTTTTAGGCTTGCTATAGAGTATAGAGGGAACTGTAACAGTGATGGAGGTCTTACCGTCCCAAAATTGATAAGAGGAGGATAGGAGAAAACACGCCGTTCCAAGAACGAATCTTGTCTAAGGCAAATTTCGACCCGGACGGGCCTAAGTCGAAGAGAGGAAGATAGGAGGAAACACGCCGTTCCAAGAACGAATCTTGTCTAAGATAAATTTCGACCCGGACGGGCCTAAGTCGAAGAGAGGAGGATAAGAGAAAACACGCCGTTCCGAGAACGAATCTTGTCCAAGATAAATTTCGACCCAGACCGGCCAAAGTCGAAGAGAGGAGAAAGTCCGCTGTTACAAAAACATGTCTATACAAAATAAAGTTCGTTCCGGGCTGGAATCGAACCCGCGACCTAGTAAATAGATTTTCTATTTCATACTTCAACATCATTTATCAAAATATTTTATATGAAATTCTATAAACCTCAACACATACCGTGTCCTAATGTGTATTGGGAGAGTAGATGTAGGAGGAGTGGCTAACGAGGAGGAGAAAAAGGAAAGCGGAGGAGAAGGAGAAGAATGAAGGGAAAAAGAATAAAAAAGGAGAAGAAGAAAGAGAAGAAAGGAAAGGAAGGAGAAGAAGGAGAATAATAATAATAATAATATGAAGAAGAAGACCCAATACGAATCCGAAAGTTTTTAATCAAGTAAAAATATAATTATGCTATCCGAAAATGCGCGATGATCTAAATATGTTACGTTCACTTTAAATAACGTTAACTTTAATTCTTCTGATTTAGCATGACATTAACTTCATTCCTAAAGTTTACTTGGAAATTCCAACAGCATTACATAGTGACGCGGGGTAAGAGTTTCAATGGGGAAGTTCTCTTGAAGAATTTCAGCCCATGTTACGTTCACTTTAAATAACGTTAACTTTAATTCTTCTGATTTAGCATGACATTAACTTCATTCCTAAAGTTTACTTGGAAATTCCTACAGCATTACATAGTGACGTGGGGTAAGAGTTTCAATGGGGAAGTTCTCTTGAAGGGTTTCAGCAGTCGCGGAATCCGGGAACACCGCGAATCGTCCAAAAATTAAGCGAATTGGAAAAGTAATATAACCACAAGATTTATAAACACAAAATAGCGTGATTTTATATATCGCAAACGTACATTTGGTTATATGAACGCTGTACGTCTCCCTGTAGATGTTATACATATGGACGCTAATGAGGAGTTAGGATCTGACTCACTGAGTAGTTCTTTCAATTAGCTCACTCTCTAACTTACTATTCACTCCCAGAACATGAGCAATATGGGGTGTATCCTCGGTTATATGAACGCTGTACGTCTCCCTGTAGATGTTATACATATGGACGCTAATGAGGAGTTAGGATCTGACTCACCGAGTAGTTCTTTTAACTAGCTCACTCTCTAACTTACTATTCACTCCCAGAACATGAGCAATATGGGGTGTGTCCTCGGTTATATGAACGCTGTACGTCTCCCTGTAGATATTATACATATGGACGCTACAGTTGAGCGCCATCTTGCCGTTGATAAAAACAGAGGGCGTGGCTTGCAGGGTAAGGTATGACGTCACAGACTCCAGGCCGATCTCGTTCATTTCCCGCGTCTGGTTGATTTTGATCCGGTCCGATCCGTACAACTGGAACACGAATGGGTTAAGATTAGTCAAAGAATAAATAGAATAGCATAGGGTAAGTGTACCATTTATTCGCCCACCTAAAAAACGTACCATTTATTGGCCCACCTGCCCACATTTATTTTTCTAATTTTTGTTTTTATATGACTACAATTTTGAAATCACTGGTTTCTAGCAGTTTTTAAAGCCCTTTCTTTTGATGAAATTGGATCTTGAAAAAGTTCGTCCAGTTCAGACTTATGTGGCGTATGGTACAGGTGGACCAATAAATGGTACACTTACCCTATGGCAGACTAGTTTTTTTTTTCAAGGTTTGATAGAGGGGTCTTGCGGTCTCGAAATCGAAGTGAGAAGGAAGACAGGACAAGATAAAATCAAGCCGTTCCGAGAACGAACATTATCCGTTTAGGATGTTAAGAGGTTTGACAGAGGGAACTGTAACTGCTAAGGTCTTATCGTCCCGAAATCGAAGAGAGAAGGAAGACAGGACAAGATAAATCAAGCCGTTCCGAGAACGAACATTATCCGTTTAGGATAAAGGGTTACGATTAGTCAGAGAATAGGATATGTCAGTCTAGTTTGCTTGGAGGGTGGCGCTTCTACCTTGTAAGCCCGTTATGGCCCGTTAAACACTCAAGCCATTTACACAAACTGGCATGCACTAGCCGGTTTGCACAAATTTCTGAGAGGAACTATTTTTTTCTTCTTTTTTTTGCATGTGCAAACTTCAAGCCTGCGTTCACAGGATACCATTCACTTGTGCAAGACGGTTTGCGTAAGCCAGTTTGTGCAAATGGCTTGAGCAAGTAAACCCACCCTTAAACGGGCCATTAGGTCAAGGGTTCGATTCCCGCCCGGAGCGAATCCTAAATGTACGAGACTTTTCAGTCCTTTTCTAGCAGGATAAACAAGGTATATTCTATTCTATTCCATTCCATTGTTATGGCCCGTTAAACACTCAAGCCATTTACACAAACTGGCATGCACTAGCCGGTTTGCACAAATTTCTGAGAGGAACTATTTTTTTTCTTCTTTTTTTTTTGCATGTGCAAACTTCAAGCCTGCGTTCACAGGATACCATTCACTTGTGCAAAACGGTTTGCGTAAGCCAGTTTGTGCAAATGGCTTGAGCAAGTAAACCCACCCTTAAACGGGCCATTAGGTCAAGGGTTCGATTCCCGCCCGGGGCGAATCCTAAATGTACGAGACTTTTCAGTCCTTTCCTAGCAGGATAAACAAGGTATATTCTATTCTATTCCATGCTATTCTATTCCATTCTATTCTATTCCATTCTATTCTATTTATTTGAAGTGTAGAGAAGAGGAGCAAAACAGTACCTAACGCTAAAAAAAAAGATTAAATTTCATTTGCGACTCGTACGTGCATGGGATACGAGGTACAAGTCTCTAAAGCACTTGTAGTTAACCCATCATTGTACCATGGAGAGCAAACTAGCTGTGCCCTAAATCACCAAAGTATGGAAAAGTATCTTACAAGTGTAATAGCCAATGGAAAAGCAGAATTTTAAATTTGTGCGAGTTTAAACTTAGTTCAAGTTAAATTAACCAATTTAATTGGTTGATTTTATGTAAATTAACCAATCAGAAATTGGTTTGACACAAAATTTCTCAGTGATCCTGGCGGTAAGCAATCTGGTTGGTTAATTTTATTAGCTAATGAGAATAATCCAATTGTTTAACCTAAACCAAGTTGGAACTTGATTGTGTGTCTGGCCATAGGTTTAATTTTATCTTGGTTTGTTGTTTTGTAAATTTCATGTATAAAAAATAAATAAAAAGTGAAACAGTTGATGATTTTATTTACCACAAAATCAAATCTAATTTCTTGGTCTCTTTTTTCCGAGAGGTTTGACAGAGGGAACTCTAACTGCTAAGGTCTTATCGTCCCGAAATGGAAGAGAG
>NW_007379580.1:0-46766 GCF_000475195.1 Diaphorina citri | reverse complement strand
CAAACTTTCTTGACTTGGCGGGGCGGAGCGCTACCGCGCTCCTTAATAGGTAGTTAATACATGATATGTATATCAAAGCTTTGACTCACTTGGGAATTGAACCAGTATATACATCTTTCAAAGGCGATTTCAATTGAGAAAATCTCCAGAGAAAATAGGTGAGAGATTAAGGTAGAAGTTATACACAGGGCTAAGCTTTAGGTTAGGCTAAGCTTGAAAAATAGAAAGAAAAAAATCGAAAGATATACCTACCTATTTTTTTTCTTCTTCTATTTTTTACTTTCTATTACTACAGTATAGCGGAGCTATACTAGTAATGAAAGTATTGCAATCGGTCCAAATTTTCAAAATCGGGAAATGGTTGGAAATATCCGTTTTGGGATCCCCTGATGTCAAAAAAGTGATTTTTATCGGTCCAAATGTTCAAATTTCGGTGGGTGGAAATATCCGTTTTGGGGTCCCCTGATTCCAAAAAAGTGGTTTTTAGCCCATGGTCTGTACGTATGTATGTACGTAATATCCATCACACTTTTGACACCGAAGTATTTAGTAGTCTCGTGAACACGAAAATTGAGTAATTCCCGATGTTTCTGCCCCGACTGTGTTCACAGATACGTTGAAACCTAGTGAGTTTTTGAATATTAATGAGAACCTGGCAACTTACTACGTGCGATATTACAAGGTTCAATATTTACTACTCTACTCGTATCTACAAGATTTTTTCACCTCCCTACATACGTACAATATTTCATGAATTCGTTAAAACTTTTATTGCACAACGAGTTGCTCTCTGATTTGACAAGATTTCGTTCAGGTATTCGAATTTTTATGAAAGCTAGTCGTAAAGCTTACTCGTAAAGAGCCCCTGTGGCCCATGTCCTGGAAATGAAACACTTGAGCGTATTATAAGATAACTGACTATAAAAGAGTTCAACTTCCGTTTAAACTAAGTTGACCATGCCAAGTTCCGGAAAGTTCTCGTTATGTATGCATATCCCCCTGGGGCCATGGAAACCGACCTTTAGCCTACAAAAGTATCCGGGCCTAAAAGCAAAATACTGTACCTACTTTCCCAAAGTGTTGAACAGTTGAAATCCAAGTTTTAGAAAGTAGTTCACAAACGTGTTCCAGAGTGTCAGGAAATGCATAAAAAGCAAAGTTCTCGTTGTGTATGCATATCCCCCTGGGGCCATGGAAACCGACCTTTAGCCTACAAAAGTATCCGGCCCTAAAAGCAAAGTACTGTACCTACTTTCCCAAAGTGTTGAACAGTTGAAATCCAAGTTTTAGAAAGTAGTTCACAAACGTGATCCAGAGTGTCAGGAAGTGCATAATAAGTGTTAATGTGCGAAGTTTTCAAGCAGCTTCTGTCTGTCCTCATAACGACGGTCTGAAAGTTACATCTGGTTGTAGTAACTCATTTCCATAATATGACATAGTCAGAAGTAAGTAGAATCAAAAGATGCAACGCTCTGGGGAGCTGGAAGTCAAAGCCACAAGATAATATTGCATCTGTTTTATGAATGCCGTGTAAATATTTAAGTATGCAATGTGCAACATGATATAAATCAGTGGAGATGTCTAGTCTACATTTTACTTTACATAACACGACGACATAGGTAGTACGTGATTTATGTACTTACTAAAGATCTTTTTAGTGCGTTCAAGATTGCTTCTTCCAGGAAGGGATAGTATCAATATACTGTGTTCACTCAAACAGCACCAGAGGGCCGTAAATATATTTTAGGAACCACTACTGAGATAATATTGCATCTGTTTTATGAATGCCGTGTAAATATTTAAGTATGCAATGTGCAACATGATATAAATCAGTGGAGATGTCTAGTTTACCTTTTACTTTACATAACACGACGACATGGGTAGTACGTGATTTATATACCTACTAAAGATCTTTTTAGTGCGTTCAAGATTGCTTCCTCCAGGAAGGATTAATGTGAATATACTGTGCTCAGTCCTTGACGCAAACAGTACCAGAGGGCCCTAAAAACATTTTAGGAACCACTACTAGAAATGCTTAATTTGTTCAAACTTAAGGCGACCATTCATATCTTTGTAAAGTATGAGCAATGGGCCCGTATTCCCAAACCTTGCCCAAGGAAAATCCTGATAAATGGAACTTTAGGAGCCGTCTTTAATTTTATTAACACAAAATTCATCATGTTGCCCCTTCAGGGAAAGATATAGATACAAACCTTGAACTTTAGGAGCCGTCTTTAATTTTATTAACACAAAATTCATCATGTAGCCCCTTCAGGGAAAGATACAGATACAAACCTATTGAAGAGAAGGCAAACTGTAGACTTGAGTTAAAATACATTAGATATACGAGTAACATATGAAAGTTGACAACAAGTTAAGTTCAGAATATCGGAAAAGCTTTTAGTTCAAAAGCTAGCGAAAAGACAAAGAGAGGGAGAGGAAAAAAGAGGAAAGTTGACAACAAGTTAAGTTCAGAATATCGGAAAAGCTTTTAGTTCAAAAGCTAGCGAAAAGACAAAGAGAGGGAGAGGAAAAAACCTCACCTTTCTCTCCCATGAAGAAAATAAAAATGTCAAAGTAAAGAGAAAGATCTGAGAGTTTTAAATAGAACTCGAGTAGGAAGGAAAGGGGAGATATGGAAATTGAGAAAGAGGGAAAAGTAAGTGGGATATGGAACTTAAGTAAAACAGAAAATAAAAATGTCAAAGTAAAGAGAAAGATCTGAGAGTTTTAAATAGAACTCGAGTAGGAAGGAAAGGGGAGATATGGAAATTGAAAAAGAGGGAAAAGTAAGTGGGATATGGAACTTAAGTAAAAATTTAAATAGAACTCGAGTAGGAAGGAAAGGGGAGATATGGAAATTGAGAAAGAGGGAAAAGTAAGTGGGATATGGAACTTAAGTAAAAAGGAATGGGGAGATATGGAACTTAAGTTGAACAAAAAAGGTGAAGGGGGCCAAACAAAGTACTCCGAGTGATTTCACTCGAAAATGATTCCTACTTACCAATACTTACTACTCAAATAAATAAATTACTATACATATGAAACATAACCATGGAACAAAAAAGTGAAGGGGGATATGGAACTTAAGTAGGAAGGACAGGTAACAGGGATTGTGGAGCTAAGGTGGAAGGAAAAGAAAAGGGACATATGAAACTTAAGTAAGAAGGAAAAGTAAGGGGGATATGAAACTTAAGTAAGAACGAAAAGTAAGTTTGGTATGGAACTTAAGTAGGAAGGAATGGGTAGATATAAAACTTCAGTTGGACGAAAAAGTAAGGGGGGATATATGGAACTTAAGTAACAAGCAGGGCCCGTCCCTCCGGGAATTTTTAGCCCGTAGTTTATTCGATTGTGATTAGAGAAAATCAGTACCTACATATGTACCTACCTAATTTGTTTAATATTCAGTTTATAATTATTCTTGATTTGATTTTTTGATTTTCCTTGCATGTAATGATTTAAAATCAAGACTAGAGCCCGTTCTCCCTTTATTCCCAATATAATGTTTAAGTCACCCATCCATTTATTGGGCTTTCTCGGGGTAGCTTAACACAGGTAACCCTAAAACCGGTCTTAATTTATCGACTGAAGTGTTATCTAAAACTTTCTCGCTTTGAGTTCATAGGTCGTCGCGACGAATTTCAAGATCAGAGCTCATTTGTGTGAGAAAATGTAAAAAAAAAATCCCCGAAAAACCAGTTTTTTTGGCTTTATGGTTTTCTGGATAAAATTTGCACCACCACTTTCGTGTTCCTTGTAAAAAGACCTTTAATTTGATATATAGGTCGATGTAGGTTTGGATAAGTCCTTCTATGGGGACAGACTGACAGACAGACACCGAAGCGAATACAATAGCCCGTCCACTATACTTTTTTTCATTACTATCGTAATAATAAAGGTAGGACGGGCTAAAAAGGAAAAGTAAGGGATACATTGAACTTAAGTAGGAAGGAAAGGTAAGAGGAACACATAGAACTTATCTAGGAAGGAGTGGGAACACATTGTGTAGGTATACAGGATATGGAATGGGCATATTATGTGGAAAAAGGGTGGGGTGGGGGATAAGTTCCCTTTGTTTCTATCAAGGAAATAAAAGTCGAGGGATTCAAACTTTTGCATTTAATGTTCTCTTAACCCTTACCTTGCATTTCATCAAGAGTTCAAGCGTTTTCACCAGGGTTCGAGGTAGTTTGTTTTATTTGTGTGTAATATCAATTTTACTACACCACAAGTCGTAGTATCTGCAGACTGTTCAGTATGGAAAAGCATAGAGTACAATGTCGCGCTAAATGGCTCCTTCAGAAGAATACTAAGGTCATAAAAAAAGATTTAGTCAGTAGGGAAACATTACCATTTATGTTGGCACACTATAATAAATCTAAATAAAAAACATTACCATTTGTCTCCACGGCCCCGAGGGACATATTTTGGCCTATCCTTTAAAATCAAAAGTCGACGCAGTTCCATAAAAAAAATCTGTGAACCCTTATGACGCGACGGACAGAATTTGTGTTTTAACTTAACTTTCATAGTTTCAAATCCTTTCGAAGAAAACACTAATCATCACTAAACAATCCATCACTTTCAAGTCAGAAACAGACTCCTTAGTTATCAGCTCTCTAGAAAAATGTGAAGACTAAAGAAATCCTTTACTGGTTGTTTGCTCACCCTGGATAGGTAGATAGTTTGTTTTTAGTATGAAATTAATCCAAGTCGCAGCTTTGCAACCTTGAAGACTCCCTGCAGTTCTCGTTGATACTCTAAAGTCCCTAAGGATATATAACTTCGATCTTTCTACTTCTGAATAGTTAACATCCCCGCAGGAATCCCAGAGCCCCTTCTCTCTCCATGACCGGGATGAGACAGATTCCCCACTCCCCTGATTTCGCAAATATTATAAACGAACTTTCGTTCTAAGTTTTGTGAAAACTCTGATAACAACAGTTTTCATTACATTGGAAGGGAAAGCTCAAGAAAGTTCGAGTTTTGTACTAATTGTTTGCGTATTGAAATGATTGATAGCAGAGCTAGAGAACTTTTTACAACAGGCTGGCTCTACTTGCTTACATTTTACGTACAATGTGGCCTTTGTTCGAATACATTATACATCCAATCTTGCCTTTGTTTTAATATATGTACATTACTCGTATACATGTAGAATGGCCTTTGTTCTAGTGAATTATGATTCCAGTGCGCCCTTTGGTCTCACACCTACCTTATATTTAGTATGTCTTTTGTTCTAACACATTAGATATTCAGAGCGGCTTTTTCCGATTTCAAAAGGAACTAAACTTGAATCAATATCTTCGCCTAAAAGGTCTGAACCTAAGCGCACTGAAAAAAGAAAACCCAACCCACTACCCATTGTTGATTGAATACCAAACTCAAGTAAATATTATTAGAAAGACGGAAAGAGGGGTGAGATACATCTCCTAAATCCTAGAGTTGGGTGAGATTCGTTACGTGCTAGGGAATATAGGAGAGATAAGACATGGAACTGGGGTAGTAGGGGAAAGATTTATCTTTCCTAATTTACACTATAGTTACATAAATATGAATACCATACATTAGCATTAGCTCTACGAGTAATATCTCCACAGAATATGCTAATATTTACTCCCTAACTCTGACCCCTCCTTCTTTTCGACGCTCTATCCCTACCCCTAACCCTAAACCCCACTCTACCTCTTCATCTCCTTCTTCTTGTCTACTCTCACCCCTAACCCTAAACCCCACTCTACCTCTTCATCTCCTTCTTCTTGTCTACTCTTTCCTCTCTATCTCTATTACCCTTCATCGCCCCCTTTCCTCTCCTAATCAATTCTACTTCGCCTCTGGTCTACTCTTTCCTCTCTATCTCTATTACCCTTCATCGCCCCTTTCCTCTCCTAATCAATTCTACTTCGCCTCTTCCGCTATCTCCTTGGATCCTTCTCAGTCTTCTTATTCCCCTTATTCTGTCTTTAGCTTCCCTCTACTCTCTACCTTCTTTCGAAATATTCCCTCCTCTTCACTCCATTCCTCTCTACCTCTTCCCAACCTTCTTCATCACAGATAATAAACATCAGAGACAGTGGTTTTATAATTGCAATATTAATATTTAATGAGACAGAGGCAGAGGACCACTTGTGTCCAAAGTCCGTGCGTTATATTAAAGTCAGTGTCGTGGTTAAATATTTAGTTATAAACCTAGGTCTGTTTATTCAAAAGTCATGAACAAGCAATAGTCATATTATGATCCTGGTTTTCGGCTTTACTTCTAGAAGAATCAGTGAAGGTACAACTCACCCCAAAAAACCAAAGGACCGGAATAGATGGAAAATATTCACCCTCGTATTCGTATAAGCTTAACCTATCCCTTGGGGCAATTGCCCCAACACCTAAGCCTCAGAGTGGGTTTTTTGTGTATGCAGCAGGAATTTGTTATTGCCAAGCTTAACAAACGTGGCCTTGGACGCAAGGACTAAAAGCTTAAGGCAAGGCGATATATTTTTTTTTCTTTTTCGGATTAAATATAATCTAGATTATTGTGTACCTAGTTCAGGTATTTTTCCCTCTCGTGAATCTGAACAGGAAAAGCACGGGTACTAGAGGCCAGGATACGAGGATTATTAGGAGAGTAGTAGATGTGGAAATGATATCTGGGTTCTGGAGCGGAGTAGATCATTAGAGGATTAGGAGAGTAGCGCGTGAGGGAAGTGAGGTGACAGGCAGGAGTAGGAGGTTGTAGAGCTAACTAAAGCGTTCTAATTGACACGGAAATAGGAGCGAGCCCCCCCGGATACACATGCTTGCTGCCCTCATGATTGCAACTGTAATTCTGGCTCTCAACCAGCCCAAGGTTGCCCCCATCGTTTTAATAATTCTATATTGATTAAATAAAGAAATTGATTTTACCTTGAATACAGCCTAATCACTCAATCTTACATGCATATGATCTTTCTCTACAGTCAAATGATTGTATCCTATACAATACATACCTGTAACAAAAGACATGTAAAGGTAAATATTGATTAGTAGTTTCACAGCATCCCTTTCGGGAATTGGGCCCGATACCAATGATTGAAATGTAGACTCTACCCAAGTAGTCTATTCTATTATTTTACTGGCGCCATTTAACGGAATCACCTTGTATATTTCGCTTTTTTTCACCACAGTCCTGAATTTTTTTATTGCTGATGCAAAAGAACTAAACTTAACACTAAATTGAGGAAGAAGAATCGAATTGAACAAGTTTGCAAGGAAATGATGTAGGTATTCAACATCATAAATCTTGCTCGTGTCAATGAGCAAAACCAGAGGGTGAGAGAGAGGGAGGGAGAGACTTTTCAAATTCAAAATGTAACTTTACGAATTCTTTTCAAATGCTATACTGCAGCTCTAGGATTTTGGCGAAATTCCAAACTTGGAAATTTGGATCTTGAATTGAATAGATATATTTTCCATTATCATTTCATCTAGGAGTAACTCTCGTCGATTGTGAGAAACTTTATTGTAATTGTCGTTGGGAAAACTGTTGATTTTTGCGCCATTGTTACTTTTCAACAAAGCTTCGCTAGGAATTCAAATCTATTAGAGCCAAAGGGACCTCATATTCAGCACCAGTATGTGCTACTTTGTATTATATTCCGTAACCGTTCACTCTATCATATCCATTGTTTAAGTCTAAAATAAAAAGAAGGAAATGACATCAAGTAAAGGACGAAAAAAGACAACAGTTCGGAAAAAATACAGTTCGACCTTTTGAAAGGAAAAAAGAAGGCAAACTTTTGTTAAAAGAAGATTTAAACTTTCAACTTCCCTGACATACAAAATAATATAGGTATGTACTTGTAAACAGTCGAAGATTAAACTTTCCATACAAATGAGAGGAAATTTTTAAAAAATTCAAGATGTAACTTTCCGCTTCTTTCACAAACAAATAAATTGTAAAACATTCTAAAGACGTGATTGAACTTTCGCATAGATATTCCTAACCACAAACGAGAACATTGTGAATATATTAAAATTGAACTTTCTAATGTTGACGTACATTGCAAAAAGCCGAATCAAACATACCTCCATTGTCGGTTAGACGAGATAAACTATTGTTTAATTATGTAGTTAAAATATATGGATGTCCTCTAAACCCTATGCACAAAATCTTGTTTGGTAATGTTGATTCATTTAACATTACCCCTAATAAACCCCTTCCTTTAAAGATTAGATTCAATTGCATACGGGAAGTTTCAGCAGTCCTCAAAAACACCAAAGTTGTACCATATTCTCAAGGTTTTCCTCCTTGGTATTCTGACTTTCCTGTTGTCGACCTTTCTCTATGTAAATCCAAGAAATCGGAAACCTCCCCTCTTATACTTCAGTCTGAATTTTTACAGGTGGTATCATCCAAATTTAACAACTCTTTTATTTGTTTTACAGATGGCTCTAAAACCATCCAAAATACAAGCTGTGCGGTTTATGCTGGGGGATCAGCTAAGTCCTATATTTTGAACAACATCAATTCCATTTTCACAGCCGAATTATTAGCCCTTGTTTTCTGCCTTGACAGTGTGAAAAACAGACCCGATGTCAACACGCTAATTGTTTGTGATTCCATGAGTGCGCTGACTTCAATTGCAAATAAAAATACCTCCATCCCACTCATTGCACATATCCTGAACACCTGGCATACCTTGAAATCCTGTGGAAAAAAAGTTGCTTTCTTATGGTGCCCTTCCCACACTGGCATATCGGGAAATGAGATTGTAGACAGAGCTACTAGACAGCTTGATGGTGCTGAATTTGTAAATCTGAGTTCTCCCGCCGACCTTATTTCAGTCGGAAAGAAGTACATTCATGAAAAATGGCAAAAATCCTGGTCAGACCTAACCAACAATAAACTGAAGTGCGTAAAACCAACAATTGGCCCCTGGAATGTATCCGATTGCAACAATAGATATGAGGAAGTTGTGCTGACCAGAGTGAGAATCGGACATACGCGCCTGACCCACAGTTACCTCTTTACCAGATCCGACCCCCCCTCTTGCCAATGTGGGTTACCCCTGACCATCCGCCACTTGCTAGAATGTCGCTCCTACATTGATCCATCCCGTCCAGCCTTCCACAGGATCCCTTCACTGGATGATGACCGGGATTCCGTTGAGAACCTATTTGAATTCCTAAAATATATTAATGTTTACAACCTAATCTAATAAAGAAGCCAGCGCGAATGACCTTGTAGTTAAAGCGCTTTACTAAAAAAAAAAAAAAAAAAACTGTAGGTAATTTTAAGTGCGAGAGGTATGATATGATTATCAAAATTGAAGACCAAATGGTGGATATTTCCCTAGGTCCCTGGGCAATAATTTCGCCCTGATTGTAATTTATTATATTTGTACTTATGTATATTATGTGAAGTCTACTTAACCAAAAAAAGTTAAAAAAAAAAAAAAAAAAAAAGGATAAACTTAAGGTTGATAATTTGGGAAATAATATGTTTTATTAAATTTAATAATTATTAGCCTCCCAGCTTTCCTCTCAGTCTTCAGAGGACAAATCGAAGAGTCCTGAACAAAGATCAGAAGTTGTTCTAGTGCTGTACTAACGTTTATATGATACTTCAAAAATGGCACCAAAACACTGCCTTACAACCGACGCCGCGACGTCACAACACTGTTTGTATACTGTACAAGACTACCTATGTAAATTTCAAAAATAAAGAGACATCTCAGTCTCATTTCAGAAGTATTAACAGGGTATAGTATTCTATTTTTCTATTCTATAATATTGTTTTCATTTAATTTAGCATTAGTACCATAAAATAAATAAATATTTCATCCTCTTTCTGGAAAGAAAAAAAATGGTTTTCCAGACAGTGCACTGCTTTCAGATAATAAAAAACTCTCAACATAAGAATCCTGGCCTAATTAAATCTAACTTTATGACTAAAGTTTGGGATTTTTTTTTCTTTTAGATTAAGATTAAGGAGAAAGTGACGGGATTCAGTTTTAATTATACTTGTGTTGAAAAATCTTATTCCTTATTCCCTTCTAATGGGAAAACTTTACCAAACGAATGAGAAAGAAGAACCCACAAAGACCCTCCGCATTTAATTTAATCTTTGAGCTTATTATTTAATGAAAAAATATGTAGGTATATGAAAAGTAGCGAATAGAATTTTTGTTCTCATGTCTATGGGGTTTGAATTCGTCGCTTTCCTCTACCTGCTCGAGTGCTCGATGCTCTATACGTTATGTTTTCCGGTCCACTCTGTTTTTAGCATTACTTTCCTACCGTAAGAACTTAAATAAAGCATTATAATCGTATGTACTAGACAGGTAACCTCAGTGGTGAAGTGGTTAGCGCAGTGGACTTCGGATCTGGAGGTTGGTGGTTCGAGTCCAAGTCAAGTCATAAAATTTAGTGTAGTGTATTAAGCAGGGAACGACATTTGTGACAAGCATTTATGCTTAACACAATTAAAATTCTTCCTCCTCCTACTAGACAGGTAACTAGACCATTCTGAGTCTTTTTCGGAGACGGTAAAACGAACACCCCTGGCTTTCCTCACACACAAAAATATTTATTGAACCATTTAGTTGGAAAAACGGAAAAGCAAATAATGGGAAAGAACTTCAAACTTTGAGCTTACAAGTGTGTAGCCCGTTCGTGACCCGAGATACGAAAATACAGATTTCATTGACCTATATTTTTTCTCATGTGATTTGAAATGTATTTTATTTATCTACTTGCTGAACCCCGGGAGTCATGGGACAAAAACTGTTGGGAAAGGGGAATAAAACAAAGAGTCCGTATACCGTAATGTAAATCATAACCAACCCATACTTATTGTCCCGGAGGGAGGCACAAAATGGGATAGGTAGGTACTAAAAAAAAATAATAACGCATGATGGGAGAGAATGGTAAGGAGAGGGTGAGAGAAGGGCAGGGAAAGGAGAGTGAGAAAAAAAAAGGAGAGAGCTGTAAAAAATTGTACATTGAGGCTGCCAGAGGCTTATGAGTTTATGAGAATAGTGGGAGGTAGGAAAGATGGGAGAGAATGGTAAGGAGAGGGTGAGAGAAGGGCAGGGAAAGGAGAGTGAGAAAAAAAAAGGAGAGAGCTGTAAAAAATTGTACACTGAGGCTGCCAGAGGCTTATGAGGTTATGAGAATAGTGGGAGGTAGGAAAGGAGAGAGAGAGAGAGAGAGAGAGGAAGGGAGAGAATTTCTCATCCCCGAGACTATATTATTTTACATCCTAATGTCTCCCTTATCCCCCAGTCCCATTTTTATGCAGAAAAAATATAAACCATTAAGTAAATCCCCCTAAATGAGACAGAGAAGGAGGATATTATCATAAGGAAATGGTCGTAGCTCATAGAATAATTATATTAGAATCATTGACTACCTCGTGTACTGTTCGCTACTCAGCAAAATAACAAAAAACTGTTAACTACATTCTAAAGTTTTTTTTTTCTAAGTTATAAATCTCCACACCCTAATAATAGAAATACACACAAGTGAAGGAAAACCTTTAAACCTTGTTTTGTGTAGATAGGAAAACCCAAAACCCCACAGCTCTTGTTAGTGGAAAAATGAAAAATCTCAATTCGAGTGTTTTCCCTCCAAAAAATACCAACCTCACCCCATCCTATTACCTTACCTACGATGGCAAAATTAATGCATTTTTCACCTTTCACATTACTTCTTACTTTATCAAAAGTATATTTTATTTAAATCAAAATATAAATGTTTTTTAGTCATTAATACACAGTTACACACAGCACACAGCACACGTACCTATGCTACCTCAAGTACGCCGTGTTAGTGGAAAAATGAAAAATCTCAATTCGAGTGTTTTCCCTCCAAAAAATACCAACCTCACCCCATCCTATTACCTTACCTACGTATATGCTAATAAGTATTTGCATACGGTATTAAAATTTGCTGTGTTAATGTTTTAACTACCTGTTTGGGGAAAATGTATGTGCTGAAAAACATACCCGTGGATGATATTAATGTAGAAAATAAACATACAAGGTATGGTCCAAGTAGTGGTAAGGATAACGTACATTTCTACATCGTTGGTATTTTATTCCGTGGAAAGCATTTTTTTACCTTTCTAATTTTTACACGAAATTTCACAATCTAGGAAGGTAGATACTTATTTACATTACCTACAGACGAGAAGCCCAAAAACCACTACAGAAATACTACCTTCGGGAGTGAAAAGGCTTCTATTTTTCAAAATAAATTATTAGTTTGGTGTCAGGCGAGGAATTTCAATATAAAAAATCTTAATATTCCTGCCTGCCTTCTATTGTACCTATGTATAGAAAATAAACATACAAGGTATGGTCCAAGTAGTGGTAAGGATAACGTACATTTCTACATCGTTGGTATTTTATTCCGTGGAAAGCAATTTTTTACCTTTCTAATTTTTATCTCATTTTCCGCGGAGGTAGATTTCCCCTCGAGCTGGTTTTCAAACCCGATTCAAATTCTTAAAAACTTTTCAGTGAAATACTTCTCAACTTTTTATTTTATTTTAGTATTATCTATGATGTTATATTGTTACACAGATCTATTAAACTCCTTAACTTCTGTTTGAACACCTAATCAAGAAATTACTTCTTCTGCAGTCTCATACTGCCGTACTGCAGTGATATTGGTTTCAGAGCAGGTTTACGATTTTTTAAGTGATGAACTCTAAAGTCCGATCAAAATCAAATCTCTAATCTTTGAATAGCCAAAACTGTCTGTCGTCACTTATGACTTATGATATTATACAAATCATCTCTCTAACCCAAAAACTTGTCATCTCCAGAAAAGACCAGATCGATCTATTACTCCGAGCCGGTGTCTGTGACTATCTCTAGTAACTAATATCATGTAATCAGGATACCATCAGGATTCAGGAGTTATGAAGCACGTGCACAAACTTCGGAGTTTTAGTATGCAAACAACATCGACGAGATATAAAATGTAATGAGGATGTCCAAGCTATTATATCAATACGTACATATCTCATCAGACTCATTGTTCCCGGTGTCCGAAGTACATTAATCAAGCACCGAGAGCTATAGAAATGTCAGCAGTGGGGGAAAAAGTATATAACTCTTCAAACTCAATAAACTATTCGTGCAATTAAAAAACAGGAAAACTTTTGCTGGAACTTTCTGCTTTGAAAATAATAATTATAATAAAAAGCTAAGAAAGAGGGAACATGACAGAAACAAGAGAGGAAAAACTTTTGCTTCTTCCTTCTTGTATATTTCCTATAAAATTTCTTTAATATTACCTATAGGTAGTTGTCTCCAACGAGCAACGTCTAGTACAGGGGGTTCCAACAGCTGGGACGTTCGAAGTTCTGACCTCCGAACGGTGGATTTCAATTACTTTTCATCTTTTTTTTTTTAATCTTCAGGTTATAAAAGATATTCGGAAGCTCCGCAAATTTTCATTTATCAAATTTCATTTTATCAATATTTAAATTTAAAACAGGGCCTGATTTCAAGTGATGTGACAGTGGAGACTTACCACTTCTTCACGAGCGTCACGAACTTTTTTACAATAGACTGGGGCTTACCAACTCATATCATCTCCGAATTGAGTTCAATATTGATTATAATGATCGGAATTGAGTACATAATTATATTGATCAATCTCAGATTATTCTCAATTCCGAGGTGATCAGGCTACTAGTTACCTCCGGCACAAGTACAAACCAGGACCAAGGACCGACCAAGTTACAAATTCAATGTTCCTTATTGATTTTCTTTACCTTCAAATTAATATTATGATGGTGAGTAGTAGCTCTATTGGATCCGTGCCTGATCTTTTCTTTGCCTCTCTGAACTTTTATTTTTCAAGAATTCCTACTATTAATAATTTTCTTCTTTTTATATAAAAGCGAACGAATTTCATTAGTCGAAATTTTCTTTTCACTAATTAGACGAAGTTTCCTTGTGAACTTCTTCCCCCTTCTTAAAAATTTTAAAATCTTTGTTCATTATTGTAGAACTGAAAATTCAGGTTTCTATGCTTTTATGATGAAAGTACCGTAGGTTGTGTCTAAAGGGATTTAGAGCTCTGTTCTCAATGTTTTGTTGACAGGGCTTTGTGGAAAATTATGTTCGAAACATAAATAAAAGGAAGAGAATTTTATCCAAGTCAGCTCAAAAGTTTTCATTACTTTAAAAAGTAATAATACTATTTCCTATCAACTTTTACGACTCGAGAACTCACAAACTCGTAACTCAGCGAGAACATTGAATAACATTCCCATTACTAACATCTGTCAATCGTTTCAGCTCGCTTTCTTTATGTTTCACGTCGTGCAATTAAAAAACAGGAAAACTTTTGCTGGAACTTTCTGCTTTGAAAATAATAATTACGACTCGAGAACTCACAAACTCGTAACTCAGCGAGAACATTGAATAACATTCCCATTACTAACATCTGTCAATCGTTTCAGCTCGCTTTAGTTTCTTTATGTTTCACGTCGTGCAATTAAAAAACAGGAAAACTTTTGCTGGAACTTTCTGCTTTGAAAATAATAATTATCTTAAAAAATGAGTGTTCCACCGCCGTTTTTATTTCGTAGCAATGGAACAACTGCTACATTAGATGCATGTGGTCTGTGTCGTAGTATGCCTCTCATCAGATGGGCGAGAAGAGACACAATACAGGCTTTGTTCAGGAGTGGGCAGATATAATGGTCTGCCTCCCTGACCATGACAATAATGGTAACATTCACCCCATAACCCCATAGAAGTACCTACTGTACAATTAGAACTTTCACATACATACTCTGTAAAAAGTCACAAAGTATACAAATTATACAGTCTAGTACAGGGGGTTCCAACAGCTGGGACGTTCGAAGTTCTGACCTCCGAACGGTGGATTTCAATTACTTTTCATCTTGCACACCAGTAACGTTGTTACACCAAAGTGTTAATAGAGTTGAAAACTTTGCAGGGAGAAATTGTACGGAAAAGACCGTAAAAAAACAACTCGAATTATTTATTTATGCTAAACACATAAAACATGTGCTGGAGAATGTGAGAGCCAGCTTCACCCCGTGTGATTTTATATCTCGTACAAAAAGAAACAATTTGTTTTATTTGTGCCGTAATTTATGACTTCTCATAAGAGACAAACGAAAACAGGAAGAACTCCCGTGTGTATGTGGGAGGGAGAGGGATAAATAAGAGGAAGGAGAGGGCAGGAGAAGGAGGAGAAAGGGAAAAGGGAAGAGGACATAAAATGCCTCATTTGACTGCTAGGTAGGTACAGTACGTCTATTAACCTTGTCCTTGATCTCTTGTATTTCTCAACAAAAACTTTTCAGTCCTGTCCAGGCAGCTTGAGAAAAATCTACATATTTTGTACATGTAGAATTGTAGATGTAGATACTATAGGCACGTAACTTGTGTGAGGAGTTGGAACACAATAGCCCATTGCCTCATTTGACTGCTAGGTAGGTACAGTACGTCTATTAACCTTGTCCTTGATCTCTTGTATTTCTCAACAAAAACTTTTCAGTCCTATCCAGGCAGCTTGAGAAAAATCTACAAATTTTGTACATGTAGAATTGTAGATGTAGATACTATAGGCACGTAACTTGTGTGAGGAGTTGGAACACAATAGCCCAAACGGCAATAAATAAATAGCGAACGACCGAAACATTTCAGAAAATTGGTCTGATTTAACTCAAGGGATGCTATCAGCTTATTGGTATTACGAGTAGATAAGTACGAGAAATTCAGCAGTATTCATTTTTCAAACCGAAAGGCGAAGGTTAACCTCTAATGTTTTGAATATTACGACCTCATCTAACTCCTAATATTCTCCTTTGAGGAAAATGATGAAAGGAGATAATTTTCATTCATAATAAAATGAAATGCAAATGAAAGGAAAGTAAAAAAAAAGAAGGAACTCCTAATGTGCTTAGAATATATTTTTGTGAGAACATTTCTTTTAGTTCATTTGAGAAAAAGAACAAAATGTTGACTCTCCCTGCGTCGTAAATAATAAGAAGCTTCGTTTTTTTTTTTTTTTTTTTTGTGACTTGGAAAAACAAAAAGTTAAAGCGCGTTTTTTTTTTTTTTTTTTTGCTTGGAAAAACAAAAAATTATTAAAGCGCGAATTTTTATTTTTTTTTTTATTCAGACTTAATTTTTCTGCTTTGAATTTTTAGTCTTGGAAAATTTTCTGTAAAACACTTGAAAAGTTGAATTTAAAAAGAAGTTAACATAACAGACCAGACATTTTGCGAAAACTATTTTATGTTCTGATTTTGTATAAAAGACATTTTAAAACGTGAATTCCTGTATTTTCATTGATTTTCTTTCCAATCAAAAAAACTTGATCAGCATTTGTACCTTGACAAAAGAACAAGTGTGGGGAAAAAAGTGTTAACTGTGAAGGATTGAATTAGTAACATTTTCAAGCGGGTGTTATACAAATAGTCACTGTGTCCCTCCTTTTCCATCTATATCCTATTTCTCTTCCAAATGTATCCCTATCCCTCCACCCCTTTCAATTTCTCTGTTCTCTTTTTCCTCTCTAAGGGGGAGGAGGAGGAGGCGGATGAAGAAAACGAAGGAGGAGAAGAAGAGGAGGAATAAGAAAACGAGGAAGAACCGTATAGTGAACGTCGAAAAGCTTTGTGTTGTCAGGACACACTTCCACAATCTTCACAAAAAAGGGTAAAAATAGTTTTCCCTTTGGAAAAAAAAAATTCAATGTTTTATGTTAAAGCCATGTTTTATGTGTGGTTAAAAAATTCACAAATGATTAATGAGTTTCATTAATAGAATAATTAATGATTTTCAGAAAAGCTCTGGATATAGGAGATAAGTGAACACTGTGAACAGGGTGAAAAGAGAAAACATGCATTATTTTATAATTTTGTGTTTAAGGCACCCTTAAAAAATCAGGGGGAAAAAATCTGAGAACTTTGTATTGAACTGTGTCAAAAAATATTTCTCTCTCCCTCTCCTCTCTCTCTCTCTACGAGTATACATGAGCGTATGTTCTTTTCACTTAAATTAAATTATTATCTTTTCTTCTGAGGATACAATGAGTTAGTCTCTCTCTCTCTCTCTCTCTCTCTCTCTCTCTCATTGCCAAATTTGAAAGCAAGCCTCCAGCAAGTTTAGAGAAAATATTCATTACACAAACAGCATCATCACTCAATAATCTCAATATGATGATATTTTCACAAAGTTTTGGTTGCTCTTCAAACAGTCCCCATTTGTGTGCCCGCCCAAAACTCTACAATTTCTACACGAACAAGACAAATCATTTCCCCTGGGGTGAAATAATATTGAGATTTCCTAAAAGCAATCTTTGCTGAACTTTATAATTGGAAATCAAAGTCAAATCAAACATCCTAGGACATTTGTTATTAAGTACGGTGTTCTTGTTTTCTCGTTTCAAATACTTGCACAACCTTTGCAATGTTTGCTTTAAGAAACTAGCCCAGGTCTGCTGTCTTAGGTTGAAATGCACAGTGGTCTTCTACGTAAGGACATGAAATGAATTCTTGCACAACCTTTGCAATGTTTGCTTTAAGAAACTAGCCCAGGTCTGCTGTCTTAGGTTGAAATGCACAGTGGTCTTCTACGTAAGGGCAGATTAAAATGCACATGAGTTATGTACCCTTATATTCATAATGTATCTGTATGAACGTGAGTTGTCTGATACAAATTATTTATACTGTTGTCATGTACGAACCATATTATTAACATAACATTAACATACATAATATGATATGACATAATGTTTGGTCTACTCTTATGTAGGTTAGATACATGTTACATAGTGTGTTTCGGAGTTTGTTGGTTTTAATTTATTCCAGAGGAAAATGTTGTGATGACAGTTTGCATTCGAAATTTTCTTACAAAATAATAATATTGTTAGGGTGATGAGGACTCTGTTCGCAATTTCAAATGACTTGGTTACAGGGTTGAAGAATAATATGGAGACAACCAGTTTAAGAGAGAAGATTTCAAAATGAAATTGTTGATAGATGAGAGGCAACATGACTACTATAACTTATTGCCTTTTTGCTGAAATTTCAACCAGATTCTCACTTCTCCTCACACTATTACACCGAATTTTCTGGTAGACATACCAACCACGCTTGATCCTGAATCCTGTGAAACGTGCTAGCTGGAGCCTCAATTTTAGTAGCTCCGGAGGTACAGTTTGTCCTATATCCTGAGATGTAGATTATACTAATCCCTTCAAATACATGGATGTGGATTGTACTAAGTTCTACTTCTACCTGCTGAAACATAAAATCTTGATTTTTAGTAAAACCCGGAGCGTAGATTGCCCTAAATCCTCAGATGTATATGACTGTACTGAACCCTGGAAACCCAGGGATGTAGATTGTAAAGGGGGTTCTGTTTATTTGACTTAATGAGAATGGGAATGCTACTCATGTTCGTTCGTATCAAACTCTGTTTTCCACTGTTCTAATGTTCCGTATACTTGTCTTGTGTTGAGTTTATACAGAATATCATAACAGAATGTATATTCCGGGAGTTCCCTCTTCCTTCACCTCTTCATCTAATTTCATATTCATTCAAATGCAATCTCCAACCCCGACATTATTACATCCCCCGCTCATTTCTATACAATATTAATATAAACTGTTCTAACTCCATCTCATGTTACGTGCAGATACATAGGTATCTCTGCTACCTAAATTTCAACTTGTTCGCTGTGAATAAAAAATAAAAGGAAAGCCAATTCTGATCAGATCGATTTAATCACGTATTATTTTCATTATATCCGAGCTTTTTTAAATGCCCACTTCAAACGCGTCAGTAAGACACTACGAATTTACTGGTCCCTACTAGGACTTGAATCCTTACCCTTTTAAATTATGGATCAAACGGTTTACTAAAGTTCTAAGCTTACTTGTAACCTAGCTTTTCTTACATTTAACATGCGCAGGCTACGCTTGTTGTGTAGTCCGTAGATATGCTTAGTTGCTTAGGAACAGGGGTACATCGTTAGCGTAGAACAAAACGTTTTCTATATTTGTATTTTACACACAACATGAGGTTTTCCCATATATTTTACAAATGATAACTTGAGGTTTTCCTATTATTTTTTACACATACCAAGGATGAGGAATTCAAAATATTTTATTCGTCTCGTCGTTATCTCTGACAAGCTTTCAATCATTCAACCTTTCTCTTTTCTCGGCGTTTTCAGCTTGGTTTATCTTATCTTCTTAACTTTCTATCGTTAACCCTAACGTTTTCTTCCTTCACCTCCTCCTCCTCCTCCTTCTTCCTCGTTTTCTTATTCCTCCTCTTCTTCTCCTCCTTCGTTTTCTTCATCCGCCTCCTCCTCCTCCCCCTCCTTCTTCTTCCTTTTTTTCTTATTCCCCCTCCGCCTTCTCCTTCTTCTTCTTCTTCGTTTTCTTCTTATACCTCCGCCGCCTTCTCCTCTTTCGTTTCCTTCCTCTGCCTCCTTCCTCTTTGTGTGTGTGTGTGTTTTTTTGATCCGCTCCCCTTCTTCTTCTTCTTTTTCAATCCATCTGACATGCGAAACGTATCTTGCACCCCCATACATATCAGTTACATCCACCACCCTTTCGAGTTGGAGGAATATTTTCAAAGGCTAATTGACTTGGCGCTCTTGGTTGAAATTTCTTCCCACATGATATTTTTCACACACTTTTTTGTGTGTGAGTAGTGGGATGGATTTTCTGTGCCCAGGCCCTGTGTTTTATTCTCAGTGTTAATTTAATCGATGTTGTATTCTTCGAGAAACATTGGATTTTTTTTTTTTTTTTTTTTTCAAAGGGAAAACTATTTTTAGCCTTTTTTGTGAAGATTGTGGAAGTGTGTCCCGACAACACAAAGCTTTTCGACGTTCACTATACAGTAATATGCTCCTGTCTACGGAAATAAAATGTTTAAAAAACCCGTATCTATCACAAAATGTAAAATCCATCACAAAATATATATAAAAAAAATAGGGATTTTTCCCATCCTATTACATACAAACATACGCATAAGAGACATGTTCAAACCCCCTCATCTTCCTTTGGTGTTAATAATAACATAGTCGTAAACTAAGACTGTAACATAACATATTCATGAGATGGCTGTCAGTCAAAATAAAGAAATAAAGAGAAAATAGGGAAAAGAAGGAGATATAGAGAGAAAGGATAGGAAGGGACAGACTTACTAATACTTTCGGTTCCCGATAAAGATACCTACACAAATATGGTTGGTGTTTATCTAAGAGCCTTTCAGGGATACAGCTGCTTTGTTTTTGCTTAGTCTTGCCCTTACTTCATCTTTCAACATTGTCGGTAGGCGATCATTATCTGTACATTTTGGACGCAGATCTCATCTTTGCATTATTCTTATGAGCTCAATCTTTTGCTTGGTTAAAAAGGTCAATTTCGTGGCCAACCTCTACAAATAAACAAGGCAATATTACTAAATAATACAAATAATACACGAGAAATATGCGCATGAAATGAGATTATCAGATAACATGTGTAGGCGATTAAACTTCCCCGCATATACCCAACAAATTATTATGGGATTATTTGAAAGTTAAAAAATAAACTTTCCCCACACACAAAAATATTTATTGAACCATTTAGTTGGAAAAACGGAAAAGCAAATAATGGGAAAGAACTTCAAACTTTGAGCTTTCAAGTGTGTAGCCCGTTCGTGACCCGAGATACGAAAATCCACATTTCATTGACCTATATTTTTTCTCATGTGATTTGAAATGTATTTATTCTCAATTCCGAGGTGATCAGGCTACTAGTTACCTCCGGCACAAGTACAAACCAGGACCAAGGACCGACCAAGTTACAAATTCAATGTTCCTTATTGATTTTCTTTACCTTCAAATTAATATTATGATGGTGAGTAGTAGCTCTATTGGATCCGTGCCTGATCTTTTCTTTGCCTCTCTGAACTTTTATTTTTCAAGAATTCCTACTATTAATAATTTTCTTCTTTTTATATAAAAGCGAACGAATTTCATTAGTCGAAATTTTCTTTTCACTAATTAGACGAAGTTTCCTTGTGAACTTCTTCCCCCTTCTTAAAAATTTTAAAATCTTTGTTCATTATTGTAGAACTGAAAATTCAGGTTTCTATGCTTTTATGATGAAAGTACCGTAGGTTGTGTCTAAAGGGATTTAGAGCTCTGTTCTCACGAGGAAGAAGGAGGAGGAGGAGGTGAAGGAAGAAAACGTTAGGGTTAACGATAGAAAGTTAAGAAGATAAGATAAACCAAGCTGAAAACGCCGAGAAAAGAGAAAGGTTGAATGATTGAAAGCTTGTCAGAGATAACGACGAGACGAATAAAATATTTTGAATTCCTCATCCTTGGTATGTGTAAAAAATAATAGGAAAACCTCAAGTTATCATTTGTAAAATATATGGGAAAACCTCATGTTGTGTGTAAAATACAAATATAGAAAACGTTTTGTTCTACGCTAACGATGTACCCCTGTTCCTAAGCAACTAAGCATATCTACGGACTACACAACAAGCGTAGCCTGCGCATGTTAAATGTAAGAAAAGCTAGGTTACAAGTAAGCTTAGAACTTTAGTAAACCGTTTGATCCATAATTTAAAAGGGTAAGGATTCAAGTCCTATAAGTAGAGGCCTGTAAATTCGTCGTAGTGTCTTACTGACGCGTTTGAAGTGGGCATTTAAAAAAGCTCGGATATAATGAAAATAATACGTGATTAAAACGATCTGATCAGAATTGGCTTTCCTTTTATTTTTCAATGTAAGAAAAGCTAGGTTACAAGTAAGCTTAGAACTTTAGTAAACCGTTTGATCCATAATTTAAAAGGGTAAGGATTCAAGTCCTAGTAGGGACCAGTAAATTCGTAGTGTCTTACTGACGCGTTTGAAGTGGGCATTTAAAAAAGCTCGGATATAATGAAAATAATACGTGATTAAATCGATCTGATCAGAATTGGCTTTCCTTTTATTTTTTATTCACAGCGAACAAGTTGAAATTTAGGTAGCAGAGATACCTATGTATCTGCACGTAACATGAGATGGAGTTAGAACAGTTTATATTAATATTGTATAGAAATGAGCGGGGGATGTAATAATGTCGGGGTTGGAGATTGCATTTGAATGAATATGAAATTAGATGAAGAGGTGAAGGAAGAGGGAACTCCCGGAATATACATTCTGTTATGATATTCTGTATAAACTCAACACAAGACAAGTATACGGAACATTAGAACAGTGGAAAACAGAGTTTGATACGAACGAACATGAGTAGCATTCCCATTCTCATTAAGTCAAATAAACAGAACCCCCTTTACAATCTACATCCCTGGGTTTCCAGGGTTCAGTACAGTCATATACATCTGAGGATTTAGGGCAATCTACGCTCCGGGTTTTACTAAAAATCAAGATTTTATGTTTCAGCAGGTAGAAGTAGAACTTAGTACAATCCACATCCATGTATTTGAAGGGATTAGTATAATCTACATCTCAGGATATAGGACAAACTGTACCTCCGGAGCTACTAAAATTGAGGCTCCAGCTAGCACGTTTCACAGGGTTAAGGATCAAGCGTGGTTGGTAATATGTCTACCAGAAAATTCGGTGTAATAGTGTGAGGAGAAGTGAGAATCTGTTTGAAATTTCAGCAAAAAGGCAATGATTAGTATAATCTACATCTCAGGATATAGGACAAACTGTACCTCCGGAGCTACTAAAATTGAGGCTCCAGCTAGCACGTTTCACAGGATTCAGGATCAAGCGTGGTTGGTATGTCTACCAGAAAATTCGGTGTAATAGTGTGAGGAGAAGTGAGAATCTGGTTGAAATTTCAGCAAAAAGGCAATAAGTTATAGTAGTCATGTTGCCTCTCATCTATCAACAATTTCATTTTGAAATCTTCTCTCTTAAACTGGTTGTCTCCATATTATTCTTCAACCCTGTAACCAAGTCATTTGAAATTGCGAACAGAGTCCTCATCACCCTAACAATATTATTATTTTGTAAGAAAATTTCGAATGCAAACTGTCATCACAACATTTTCCTCTGGAATAAATTAAAACCAACAAACTCCGAAACACACTATGTAACATGTATCTAACCTACATAAGAGTAGACCAAACATTATGTCATATCATATTATGTATGTTAATGTTATGTTAATAATATGGTTCGTACATGACAACAATATTCCTACCAAATTTCAGCTTTCTAGGTGTTGTGGTTCTAGAGATAGAGCGATCAGTGTGTGAAATGTGAACTGTGAAATGTGAACGAGTGAATGGATCTCGTTCTTATAATATAAGATTGTGAGTTCAACGTTCTTTCTACGAGCTGCTTCTTTTATATTAATATTTTCTTTTATGCGCATCCTAATGTCTCCCTTATCCCCCAGTCCCATTTTTATGCAGAAAAAATATAAACCATTAAGTAAATCCCCCTAAATGAGACAGAGAGGGAGGATATTATCATAAGGAAATGCTCGTAGCTCATAGAATAATTATATTAGAATCATTGACTACCTCGTGTACTGTTCGCTACTCAGCAAAATAACAAAAAACTGTTAACTACATTCTAAAGTTTTTTTTTTCCAAGTTATAATATAAATCTCCACACCCTAACACCTATAAATGCTCTCTTCAAATCCTTTAAACAACACCTAATGTTTAATACCTTATTAATGGGTTTCAAGATAATCTATTCAATCAAACTAAAAGCCTCCACATCATTAGGAACTAAGATCGTCTATACGAAATTTCACAATCTAGGAAGGTAGATACTTATTTACATTACCTACAGACGAGAAGCCCAAAAACCACTACAGAAATACTACCTTCAGGAGTGAAAAGGCTTCTATTTTTCAAAATAAATTATTAGTTTGGTGTCAGGCGAGGAATTTCAATATAAAAAATCTTATTATTCCTGCCTGCCTTCTATTGTACCTATTTTTAAGTGTAGAGGCAAAGTTTAGCACAATTGAAAAAGAGAATTATTGAAAGACGGAGAAAAAAGTAGGAGGAGGCTGTTTCTCAGTTCTCACCTTTTCATGAGTTCAAATTGTTCACGAGTGCGAAAAAAACGGCTTAAAACAAAGCCCCGAGATCAATAGATTACAATTTGTATGAATGCCGTGAAAATATTCAAGTATGCAATGTGCAACATAAGATACATTAGTGGAGATGCTAAGTTTACTTTTTCTGTAAGGTCATGTACCGTGAAAATATTCAAGTATGCAATGTGCAACATAAGATACATTAGTGGAGATGCTAAGTTTACTTTTTCTGTAAGGTCATGTACATTATTGTGAGTTCAATGTTCTTTCTACGAGCTGCTTCTTTTCTTAACATTTTCTTTTATGCTATAAATTATTTCTAATTTCATACATTCTTTCTACAAAGTACGAGTACAAAGTTGTGAAATAAAATAGATTGGGAACCACTATAATTCTATTTTATCACATTAAGGTATAATGTATTGTAACCTACTAACCTCTTCTCAATGCTATGCTGAATATCAATGTTAGAAAGTTTTGAAACACACATGGAACAAATCACCTTTCAAAAAAGATAGAAAAGGAGAAGCATCCCCGTAATATTATAAAACGAAGCTGTGGCCCCATAGCATAAGAGGATACACAGATGGATGGATAGGATAGGCAGCTACGGTATAAGGACATGGCAGAGGAACATAATAATGTTGAATATAATAATTTATATTCAGCCCAAGACTCAGCTACTCTGCTAGGCTTATCAGATAAACTGTTATTATTTTCAACTCAAAATTTTAGCTTTCAGTTTTTAGGAATTTTCTCTGAAAAGTAAAATAAAAGCCTCTTGATTGTTCCCTTTTTCCCTGTATCTTTCTTTTATTTCCTATTGCTTGTTTTTGTTCTTTTCTTCTAATACACTTCATCACAAGGTTTTCTATTATTCGTTTTCTTTTGTGACGGAAAGTAAGCGTTCCTCATTTCTACTTTCTATTATGTTCTTTAGCTGTACAGGAATTACAGGATGGTATTATAACATGTAGGTATAACCTTTAGATATCCTGTGAATGGTGATAAGGTGATACTATTTCCTTGTATAACTTTTATGATCTCTCATATCATAAATTTTACGAAACATACGTAAACATTTGATACAAAAATAACATGTACATAGTACCTATCGGAGTTTAAGTGAGTTTAACAAAATCTGCCATAATAATGATGATAATACTAACCCCTACGATACCAAGACTGAGTCTGATAAAATATTTGCTCTAATTATGAAACACAATA
This sequence comes from Diaphorina citri, assembly GCF_000475195.1. Lineage (NCBI taxonomy): Eukaryota > Metazoa > Arthropoda > Insecta > Hemiptera > Psyllidae > Diaphorina > Diaphorina citri. The sequence goes on along the minus strand of NW_007379580.1, from coordinate 21,475 downwards.
GAAATACACACAAGTGAAGGAAAACCTTTAAACCTTGTTTTGTGTAGATAGGAAAACCCAAAACCCCACAGGATGCTGTTTGTGTAATGAATATTTTCTCTAAACTTGCTGGAGGCTTGCTTTCAAATTTGGCAATGAGAGAGAGAGAGAGAGAGAGAGGAGAGGGAGAGAGAAATATTTTTTGACACAGTTCAATACAAAGTTCCCAGATTTTTTCCCCCTGATTTTTTAAGGGTGCTTTTATAAAATAATGCATGTTTTCTCTTTTCACCCTGTTCACAGTGTTCACTTATCTCCTATATCCAGAGCTTTTCTGAAAATCATTAATTATTCTATTAATGAAACTCATTAATCATTTGTTAATTTTTTAACCACACATAAAACATGGCTTTAACATAAAACATTGGATTTTTTTTTTTCAAAGGGAAAACTATTTTTACCCTTTTTTGTGAAGATTGTGGAAGTGTGTCCTGACAACACAAAGCTTTTCGACGTTCACTTTAGGGTAATGTGCTCCTGTCTACGGAAATAAAATGTTTAAAAACCCGTATCTATCACAAAATGTAAAATCCATCACAAAATGTATCCATCGCAAAATGTCCCCACAGCTCTCTCTCTCTCACTAACTCATTGTATCCTCAGAAGAAAAGATAATAATTTAATTTAAGTGAAAAGAACATACGCTCATGTATACTCGTATTGTGTAGAGATAGAATAGGTTAGATTATTTCTTATCATAAACCCCAACACTGGCAGGGAGGTTAACACAGAAACCTTCGGGACATCCCCTGAGGCAACTGCGAAGTAGCTTTGGAAAATAGAAATTTCCTCATTACGGAAATTAAATTACTTTTAACACAATTATGTTCATTACAAAACTTGTTCTCATTTCTCTTCTCATGTAGTGATGTATCCGTATGGTATCAACTAATAACATCGCAAATGTGAAGAAATAAACGAGAAGATGGATGATGTGTTTGCTTCTCTGTTGAGCTGTAATAATAATGCCGGGATTTACTAACTTAGGATTAGACGAGAATTTTCCTAATACTTGGTTCCCGGGTCAATCTCAGATTGAACTCAATTCAAAGATTTTGCGCGGTGGACGTATTCTAAAAGTAAAAGATATTTACAAAATGTTACCTGTTTCATTTGCTTGTAGGTCGGATATCGGTCACATAGACAAGGGGGCGGTGGAATGACTTGGTCCTCTTCTGAACAGGAATCGTCCAGATAACTTGAATGATATTGCCGGTAATCGAACATTGCCCGGGGGCACACCCGAGGGTACATGGTTGTCATCTTAGCGTCGTACTCTTGGCACCAGCGCGTATCACAATACAGTGGATAATGATGCAATGAACACATCTGAGGTAAAGACTCATGGAAATGAGCGCCTGGGTGAAATGTACCAGAATCCACGAAAGCTTTCTGATCATCACTGAATGTTCGATACATCGGACCATTGCGGTGATTGTCGGAAACGCTGAGAGAGCGTCGTGTTGTTCTTAACGAGGAGGGCTTGGGAGTCTTATTATCGATATCGTAATTTTGGGGCAGAGTGTGTGAGTGAACAGCACTCATCTGAAATGAAAAACAAGCATTGTACCAAATGAGTCGGATGTTATACCCCAAACAAAGATAAGTACGGAGTAAACTATTTTCAAAATGCTAATTACCACCATGATAAATCACCCAATCAGCACCTGGGAAGAGAGAAAATAAATCATTACAATGTAAAATAATTTGTAGAATAGCTTTCAAAGTTTGCATTTGTTCAATACTCATTGTGATTTGACCTTGCTGACTCGAGAAGTTGAGAAAAACACAAAAGATTGAAAAAGACAGACAGAGAAGAAATTTCAAAGAGAGGCTGTACAGACCTTGATGACAAAAATAAGTAGATAATCGTAAGAAGAGCATTAGTTTTTCATGGTTTCAACTCTTTGATATCCACTGAGGTTTCCTTCAGGGGGAAATTGAAAGGTTGAAGAAATAATTACTTTCCTTCCTATAGGAAAAATAGCAATTGGAAATGGAGAATTGGAAAGGGGAGAGGGAGGAAGATACAGAAGCAAGTCCAGGACAGAATACGACAGTTGACAGGAGAGTGGTGGGAAAAGAGGAGGCTTAAAAAATGAGTGTTCCACCGCCGTTTTTATTTCGTAGCAATGGAACAACTGCTACATTAGATGCATGTGGTCTGTGTCGTAGTATGCCTCTCATCAGATGGGCGAGAAGAGACACAATACAGGCTTTGTTCAGGAGTGGGCAGATATAATGGTCTGCCTCCCTGACCATGACAATAATGGTAACATTCACCCCATAATCCCATAGAAGTACCTACTGTGCAATTAGAACTTTCACATACATACTCTGTAAAAAGTCACAAAGTATACAAATTATACGATGTGCAATTAAAACGAAATACACAAACATGTCTACTGCACACCAGTAACGTTGTTACACCAAAGTGTTAATAGAGTTGAAAACTTTGCAGGGAGAAATTGTACGGAAAAGACCGTAAAAAAACAACTCGAATTATTTATTTATGCTAAACACATAAAACATGTGCTGGAGAATGTGAGAGGCAGCTTCACCCCGTGTGATTTTATATCTCGTACAAAAAGAAACAATTTGTTTTATTTGTGTTATGTTTCACGTCGTGCAATTAAAAAACAGGAAAACTTTTGCTGGAACTTTCTGCTTTGAAAATAATAATTACAATAAAAAGCTAAGAGAGAGGGAACATGACAGAAACAAGAGAGGAAAAACTTTTGCTTCTTCCTTCTTGTATATTTCCTATAAAATTTCTTTAATATTACCTATAGGTAGTTGTCTCCAACGAGCAACGTCTAGTACAATTTTCTGTAAAACACTTGAAAAGTTGAATTTTTAAAAAAAAAGTTAACATAACAGACCCGACATTTTGCGAAAACTATTTTATGTTCTCATTTTGTATAAAAGACATTTTAAAACGTGAATTTCTGCATTTTCATTGATTTTCTTTCCAATCAAAAAAAACTTGATCAGCATTTGTACCTTGACAAAAGAACAAGTGTGGGGAAAAAAGTGTTAACTGTGAAGGATTGAATTAGTAACATTTTCAAGCGGGTGTTATACAAATAGTCACTGTGTTCCTCCTTTTCCCTTTTCATCTTTTTTTTTTTAATCTTCAGGTTATAAAAGATATTCGGAAGCTCCGCAAATTTTCATTTATCAAATTTTATTTTATCAATATTTAAATTTAAAACAGGGCCTGATTTCAAGTGATGTGACAGTGGAGACTTACCACTTCTTCACGAGCGTCACGAACTTTTTTACAATAGACTGGGGCTTACCAACTCATATCATCTCCGAATTGAGTTCAACATTGATTATAATGATCGGAATTGAGTTGATCATCTTATATTGATCAATCTCAGATTATTCTCATTTCCGAGGTGATCAGGCTACTAGTTACCTCCGGCACAAGTACAAACCAGGACCAAGGACCGACCAAGTTACAAATTCAATGTTCCTTATTGATTTTCTTTACCTTCAAATTAATATTATGATGGTGAGTAGTAGCTCTATTGGATCCGTGCCTGATCTTTTCTTTGCCTCTCTGAACTTTTATTTTTCAAGAATTCCTACTATTAATAATTTTCTTCTTTTTATATAAAAGCGAACGAATTTCATTAGTCGAAATTTTCTTTTCACTAATTAGACGAAGTTTCCTTGTGAACTTCTTCCCCCTTCTTAAAAATTTTAAAATCTTTGTTCATTATTGTAGAACTGAAAATTCAGGTTTCTATGCTTTTATGATGAAAGTACCGTAGGTTGTGTCTAAAGGGATTTAGAGCTCTGTTCTCAATGTTTTGTTGACAGGGCTTTGTGGAAAATTATGTTCGAAACATAAATAAAAGGAAGAGAATTTTATCCAAGTCAGCTCAAAAGTTTTCATTACTTTAAAAAGTAATAATACTATTTCCTATCAACTTTTACTTCAAATTACACCTTCTCGTGGATGGCAAAATTAATGCATTTTTCACCTTTCACATTACTTCTTACTTTATCAAAAGTATATTTTATTTAAATCAAAATATAAATGTTTTCTAGTCTTTAATACACAGTTACACACAGCACACGTACCTATGCTACCTCAAGTACGCCGTGTTAGTGGAAAAATGAAAAATCTCAATTCGAGTGTTTTCCCTCCAAAAAATACCAACCTCACCCCATCCTATTACCTTACCTACGTACGTATATGCTAATAAGTATTTGCATACGGTATTAAAATTTGCTGTGTTAATGTTTTAACTACCTGTTTGGGGAAAATGTATGTGCTGAAAAACATACCCGTGGATGATATTAATGTAGAAAATAAACATACAAGGTATGGTCCAAGTAGTGGTAAGGATAACGTACATTTCTACATCGTTGGTATTTTATTCCGTGGAAAGCAATTTTTTACCTTTCTAATTTTTATCTCATTTTCCGCGGAGGTAGATTTCCCCTCGAGCTGGTTTTCAAACCCGATTCAAATTCTTAAAAACTTTTCAGTGAAATACTTCTCAACTTTTTATTTTATTTTAGTATTATCTATGATGTTATATTGTTACACAGATCTATTAAACTCCTTAACTTCTGTTTGAACACCTAATCAAGAAATTACTTCTTCTGCAGTCTCATACTGCCGTACTGCAGTGATATTGGTTTCAGAGCAGGTTTACGATTTTTTAAGTGATGAACTCTAAAGTCCGATCAAAATCAAATCTCTAATCTTTGAATAGCCAAAACTGTCTGTCGTCACTTACGACTTATGATATTATACAAATCATCTCTCTAACCCAAAAACTTGTCATCTCCAGAAAAGACCAGATCGATCTATTACTCCGAGCCGGTGTCTGTGACTATCTCTAGTAACTAATATCATGTAATCAGGATACCATCAGGATTCAGGAGTTATGAAGCACGTGCACAAACTTCGGAGTTTTAGTATGCAAACAACATCGACGAGATATAAAATGTAATGAGGATGTCCAAGCTATTATATCAATACGTACATATCTCATCAGACTCATTGTTCCCGGTGTCCGAAGTACATTAATCAAGCACCGAGAGCTATAGAAATGTCAGCAGTGGGGGAAAAAGTATATAACTCTTCAAACTCAATAAACTATAATAAAAAATAGTTTTATTTTTTAAGCCAATTTATACGTAAAAAATACAGTTACAAGGGCTAGATTTATGCTGAATTATATCAATACGTACATATCTCATCAGACTCATTGTTCCCGGTGTCCGAAGTACATTAATCAAGCACCGAGAGCTATAGAAATGTCAACAGTGGGGGAAAAAGTAAATAACTCTTCAAACTCAATAAACTATGGTAAAAAATAGTTTTATTTTTTAAGCCAATTTATACGTAAAAAATACAGTTACAAGGGCTAGATATATGCTGATAGCTACTCATTTTTCTCAACAAATTTAGTAAGCTCCGTAAGTAGTAGACCAAGTCAAGAATCAAGATCAAGAAATTTCAATACTTCAAATTTTCGATCCACACCGGGGTTCGTGTATAATGATAGCTCAGCTCAACATTACTTGATTCTTCCTTAGTACAAAGGTACCATCATCCATTTCAAAATCACAAGGTCGATTCTATGGTTCGAAGACTGTATACCAGGCGATGCAAATTTAGTAAGCTCCGTAAGTAGTAGACCAAGTCAAGAATCAAGATCAAGAAATTTCAATACTTCAAATTTTCGATCCACACCGGGTTCGTGTATAATGATAGCTCAGCTCAACATTACTTGATTCTTCCTTAGTACAAAGGTACCATCATCCATTTCAAAATCACAAGGTCGATTCTATGGTTCGAAGACTGTATACCAGGCGATGAAAAAAAAAAAAAGTGTTCACAGTTTCTCAAACTATGTAAGTATGTATCCATTTTCACTCAATAGAGGTGTAACACCTATGAAGGTGTTGTTGGTGTAAAGAAAAATTGGGTTCATTTTTATTCCCGTAGGGGTACTAGGAGTAAACCAATAAACTATATCCAGGTCAGCACCGCACTGTATTCGTATTGGGTGATAAATTTTGTGTTCATACTTAGCTTTCTCATTGAAACCTCGTAAAGTACCTTAATGACATATACCCAGCGTGTTACCCAAGACCCACAGATGGAGGTCGAGATAGCTACATTGTTTATTCAGATAGGTGTTAACCCGTAACCCCTCTAATGTGAGATGTGAAAGTGTGTTTTGATGATAAATTGGGAGAGGGAAATCTAAACTGAAATCAACAGACATTATTTACACATCATAAATGACAGATTGACATTGCTTGGGGTGTGATTCTACGAAATTACTTGGTACTTTGTGCATTAGGGAAGTTTTTCATACCAAAACTGGGTAAAAATAAATTGCAGGACCTGCTTTCAGGCCGCTTTGCTAATCCTCATGTGTCCAAAGTCCATTACCAAATTGTAAAGAACTGTGTACATATGTTCTTGGAATTGCTAAGTAATATGTCCAAAGGACCCTGGAACAGAAGAGGACTTAATGGTTTTCATTCTTTCTTCCGACGGTATTGAACAAAAAGACGAAATGAATTGTAAATAAAATCTACTTGAAAGGATTACGAAATCGAATACCTCTTAAAATAAATACAAAACTGAGTTGAGAAAAACACAAAAGATTGAAAAAGACAGACAGAGAAGAAATTTCAAAGAGAGGCTGTACAGACCTTGATGACAAAAATAAGTAATCGTAAGAAGAGCATTTATTAGTTTTTCATGGTTTCAACTCTTTGATATCCACTGAGGTATCCTTCAGGGGGAATTTGAAAGGTTGAAGAGAAAATTACTTTCCTTCCTACAGGAATAGGAAAAATAGCCACTGAGGTATCCTTCAGGGGGAATTTGAAAGGTTGAAGAGAAAATTACTTTCCTTCCTACAGGAATAGGAAAAATAGCAATTGGAAATGGAGAATTGGAAAGGGGAGAGGGAGGAAGATTCAGAAGCAAGTCCAGGACAGAATACGACAGTTGACAGGAGAGTGGTGGGAAAAGAGGAGGCTTAAAAAAAAAGTGTTCCACCGCCGTTTTTATTTCGTAGCAATGGAACAACTGCTACATTAGATGCATGTGGTCTGTGTCGTAGTATGCCTCTCATCAGATGGGCGAGAAGAGACACAATACAGGCTTTGTTCAGGAGTGGGCAGATATAATGGTCTGCCTCCCTGACCATGACAATAATGGTAACATTCACCCCATAACCCCATAGAAGTACCTACTGTACAATTAGAACTTTATTGTATGGCGCCAACAACAGCTAGAACATTGTGCTAACCCAAAATACCTCGGGGTCCAATTAGATCGCACACTATCATTCAAACAGCACTGCATCAACACCAAGAAAAAAGTATTCACGCGCAATAACATCATACGCAAGCTGACACACTCAAAATGGGGCGCTCAACCACTTACCCTCCGAACCTCAACCATGGCTCTATGTTTATCTGCGGCAGAGTATGCTGCTCCAGTATGGAGAAATTCATCTCACTCAAGCCATGTTGATGTTTCAATCAATGAAGCCATGCGTATTGTGACAGGCTGCCTGAAACCAACCCCTACTGAGAAACTATACCCGATTGCTGGAATTGCTCCACCTCAGATAAGAAGACAAGTTGCCGCAGAAATAGAGAAAAAGAAACAACAGTCAGATGAACGTCACCCTTTGTACAACCATGAAGAAACCCACCAAAGACTAAAATCAAGGAAAAACTTCATGAGAACTACCCAAACCTGCTCTGAATCACCTGAAGAAAGAAGATTACACCTCTGGAATGAAAGGACCATCAACCCCCTGCTAGAACTAAAGGAAGAAATATCTACTGGCTATGAACAGAAATATACAACCTGGAAAGCTCTGAACAGACTCCGAACAAGAACAACAAGATGTAAATCAAAGCTGGTCAAATGGAAGATTCTTGAAGAAGGAAACGACAAGTGTGACTGTGGAGCAATACAAAGCGAAGACCATCTACTTGAATGCCCTAACTTACCAGAGAAATGTACCAGAGAAGATCTACTTGCAGCCAACAATAAAGCTTTGGCAGTAGTTGCATTCTGGAAAGATAGTGTTTAAATCTCGCTCTCCCCCCCCCCTTTTTTTTCCAATTGTTAATGCCTAATATTTACCTATTTGTCAAATCTTTACCTTTCTATGTATGCGTTCATTTTTATAAAAATAAAGACGTCTTCTGGACACGAAATAATAATAATAATAATAACGGGTACCATATACTCATAAAACATTACTAGTTACTATCCGTTCTTGAACAAATTCTCCTCAACTCTCATTTTCATTTACAAGAAGCTACTCAAATATCCTCATGGAACTAAGTCCATCGGATAAGGTTTGAGAAATAAACGGTTTGGCCGCTATTTACAGGCAAAATTTTGAAAAAGCTCGAAAATGCTGCGCGTTTTTCATAACTTTAGATTTCGGCCTAGAGCGCTCATAACAAACAGGGTCACTCAAGGGTCTTTTTCCTCGGTGAGTTCTACAGTGTATTTAAGTATGTATTTGTATTAGTAACCTGATCCAAAAAACACCCCGTATATGACGAAGAGAGAGAGAGAGCAAAAAAAAAAAAATATGATTGAACTTTTAGATATGAAAGTTGATTTTTCTTCCACACCATTGAACTCTACCTTGCTCTAACTCTTACTTCTAATATTAGGTTCAGCTTATAGCTATGGCAGAAAACTCTGAGCTTGATTTTCCTCTCTATATAACTCTGTACTATACTCTCCACTCTATGATTCCCTTTTTCTCTTTAATATCCCCCTCTCTCTAACTTTTTCCTTTTTTTTTCAATTTGGAAACATGAAACACTAAAATACAATAAAATGAGAGCAAGACTGATGAAAAATCACCTCCGGGAGTTTTCCGTTTCATTTTGAGAATGTCGTCGTGTTTTTGTACCATCCATTCGTTAGATCTCTGCTACTATTTCTCCAGGACAATTCTGTGGCTTCCAGATATTTATGCAAAACGTTTTAATAAACTTAACACACACACAAAAACAAATGGTTTTTATAGTTTACGTTGAAAAAAAGAACAACAAAGTTTCTCAACTTGCAAGCAATTAATTTATAACAACTTTGTGAACTTTGAAATGAAGAGAGAGAGAGAAAGATGTGGTAAAAATTAAATGAGAAAAAATGCAATGTCCGGGGGTTAACTATTCTGTTCTCGCTAATATGGCAATTATGTTAATGTAAAAAGTCGGGAGTTTTCGGTGAAGCCAAGTCTCTCTCATATCTGTGGGTACGGGTACCATATACTCATAAAACATTACTAGTTACTATCCGTTCCTCGCTAATATGGCAATTATGTTAATGTAAAAAGTCGGGAGTTTTCGGTGAAGCCAAGTCTCTCTCATATCTGTGGGTACGGGTACCATGGGGGACATTGTAGAAGCCTCCTCGTAGATTGTAAAATTTATGAACATCTCTTTTATTACAATCGGGCGTCCCCTGGAAACGACATTGTCGGCCAATTCTACTCTCACCAGATTCATACGTCTTTCTAATAATGAACCATACCGATATCTCAAATGTTTGCCTTTTGAGGCCATCTCTCACTGTTACCTCTATGAATAGATTCATACGTCTTTCTAATAATGAACCATACCGATATCTCAAATGTTTGCCTTTTGAGGCCATCTCTCACTGTTACCTCTATGAATATAGAAGGAATATCCTCAGATAAAGAAGAATTACTTGCGGATTTGTGCTATGAAAATAAATGTGATATATTAGTACTACAAGAGACCCACAGAGGAATCTCTAATCACAGACCGAAAATACAGGGCATGACCCTCATACTTGAAAGACCCCACGAAAAGTACGGTAGTGCTATTTTCATCAAACCAGATCTAATTATAAATTCAACAGATCTCACATGTAACAATGATATAGAAATACTGACCATTGAAACTCAATCTTGCACAATTACATCTGTGTATAAACCTCCAACAACAGCCTTTAATTTCATTGAACCTACCAATTTCTACTGACCATTGAAACTCAATCTTGCACAATTACATCTGTGTATAAACCTCCAACAACAGCCTTTAATTTCATTGAACCTACCAATTTTAATCCCAACCGAGACGTTCACCAATAATTTTTGATTGGATGACAATAATAACGAATCTTACTGCTACGGTGATGGAACTCCTGAGTCTTATTCGAGCATTATGACAATGGTCGGGGCCAAAATCAGGGTTGAAACTCGGTTTAATGGTGTATTTCACCAATATTTTTTCAGTTATTAGAAAGCCTGTTAAGCTAACAGCCTGTTAAGTTCCATTTGATTTGTATTGGCTTAACAGGGCCGTTAGGCTAACAGGCTGTCAGGGGCTGAAAAGAAGGTGGGTGAAATTAAGCTTTCCAACAGATTTAGCTGAGATGATGTAGCGTCTGTACAAGAGAGATCATAGGCATGAGTGAAGTCTAGAACCAGGGTGTTATCCGTACTGATCTTATTGGATTCTAGACGAGATAGCACTAATCTGAAACATGGAATCAATATAAATACATAGGTATCAATATAAATACATAGGAGGTAGCTAGGCCAGTTAAATATGTATTAGATAGGCAATAGGTACACATATTATAGGTATTTCTTCCCCGTTTATTTTCCGTTTTTGATAGTTAGGTTGTTGATTTGTATTAGATAGTAAAGGGAAACCGTTTAAACCGTTTATATTGTAAATATTGTAGGTATGTAAATAGACATACTTAAAATATTACCTGAGTTTACAAATTTGCAGGTTAGAGAATTTCCACACTGGAAAATTCCTTCACGGCCGACTCAAGGGATTCGATTCACGAAAATGTTAGATATTTCTTTAGTAGGCCGACACGTTAGGAATGTTAGGATAGCTAGTTAATAATAATAAACTGAAATTTGGACAGATCATGTATGCGTCGGATGAGGTAATAATAACAACAGACTCTCGAGTGGAACGTAACCACTAGGCGAGATGGAATGTGGTAACCTTTGGGCTCTGTTATTACATATGTGTTACAACTGGACGAAAGGTGCTAGATGTTGAAAAAAGTGCAGTTGACTAAGGCATAGAATTCACGTGGGGAGGGGGAATGAACTTGGGAAACATGCGGTTCGAAACCCATAATGATATAGAACAAAGTATGGAAGAATTTTTTCAAATATTAAAAAAAAAAATATATTACATGGAAAAATTAATGTCCTAAAAAATATTTTTTATAGTAAAAGTTATAAATAAGAAAATAGAAATCGGTGCAAAATAAAATGAGAAAAAAATATCGAAAAACTCACGTTTCTATTTCCCCCAGTCAGTAACTAGGAATAATAATTCACAACATACTATGAGTTCGAAGTGAAAGAAAATCCTGAACTGAAAATGAAAAACGTTTTCCAGAGAATCCAGACATTTACATCAGAAATTTTACACGTTAGGGAACAAAGAATTATTGCCTAATCCACATTTAATATTGACTACCTATCTGTTCTAACCTGTGCTTTCCTATGGAAAAACAATATGGTGGACATTATTTCCTATTCAGACATCAGAAATTTTACACGTTAGGGAACAAAGAATTATTGCCTAATCCACATTTAATATTGACTACCTATCTGTTCTAACCTGTGCTTCCCTATGGAAAAACAATATAGTGGACATTATTTCCTATTCAACAAACTAATGAGGAACGTTTAATACCTCTCCAAAGGTGTGTCTACACATAGTCGGCCGGCCGTCAGTGATAGTGTAGTGATTAAAGCACTCGCCTTGTAAACGGGAAGTTGCAGATTCGAATCCCAACCGAGACGTTCACCAATAATTTTTGATTAGATGACAATAATAACGAATCTTACTGCTACGGTGATGGAACTCCTGAGTCTCATTCGAGCATTATGACAATGGTCGGGGCCAAAATCAGGGTTTAAACTCGGTTTAATGGTGTATTTCACCAATATTTTTTCAGTTATTAGAAGGCCTGTTAAGCTAACAGCCTGTTAAGTTCCATTTGATTTGTATTGGCTTAACAGGGCCGTTAAGCTAACAGGCTGTTAGGGGCTGAAAAGAAGGTGGGTGAAACCCACTATAACTCTTGGATTAGCAAATCTGATAGATTGAGGAAAATATAGAAATCAACCAATCAAATTATTTTTCCAAGAGTTAAAACTTAAACCAAGTTTAAAGTCTGATTATGGCACTGATTATTCGCAAAGTACCTACCTCGACACTAATATGGATAATGAATACTGGTACATTTCAGATGAGATATTTGTCAGATGTTTGAATCAAGTAGAGCAAATGATTCTTCACCGTACAACAGTTGATCTCGAACAAGTACTTGTACAATATTGGATCCTCTGAAACAACATGATAAATCACAAGTGAAAGTAGTCAGCTTAATTAGCTTGGAAGGTAGAGCGCCTGCCTTGTAAGCGTCAAGTCGCGGGTTGGATTCCCGCCCGGCGAGCTGTTCTCAGGACTTTATCTTTCACCTCAACTCACTCACTTTCCAGAGAGGTTTCATAAATTATGTACATCAAAAGTGTCTTCGAGGCTGGTTTCAAGAAATGCACGGTTTAGCCGCTATTTAAGCCATAATTTAAAAAAGGCTCATAAAGAGTCCGAATTTCTCAGGACTTTGAATTTCGATAAAAAAAAAAGTACACCCCGACCTCCAAGCACAGAGCCGAAAAAATTCAACCCCGCCGGAAATCGAACCCGGGACCTACGGCGTTCAAGCTTAGCTCTACTCACCACATAGCATAGTGACAGGCAAGATGGACACGATACATTGTTCCTTATTGCTTGATACGAATGTTTTTCTGCACTCATCCTCTACTCACCACATAGCATAGTGACAGGCAAGATGGACACGATACATTGTTCCTTATTGCTTGATACGAATGTTTTTCTGCACTCATTTACCACATTGCTTACATGTGTTGTATCTTTTGACATCAGATGTGTTAATAGGATGGCGTGAGTACAGTGGGGGGCTAGAGAAGTGTCATGTATCAGCAAGAATCCAATCTGAAATTAGGAGTTAAACAGGAGAAGACTTACTGCAAAATATCCACACTAATATTAATAATGTTCACGTAATTTGTTTATTATTTGTTTTTTGTCTTTTGGAAACTTTTTTTTGTCTCTAAATCAAAGAGTATTTTGTTGAAAAAAAAAAAAAATGCAGTCAAAATGATTGCTAAGCCCTGTAGTTCTACTACACTCTAAGTAGAACAAAAGGGAGGAAGGGAACATCGGGGTCGTGAAATGAATATGTAATTCGTCAATATTTGTACCTTTTCAAACAAACTCCCAATCAAGAGTAGTATGACTGATGAAGACAACTGAGTTAACAGAGGTACATTAATCAGGAGAATGGAATGCTGATCCGACAACGAGGAAGGGAACATCGGGGTCGTGAAATGAATATGTAATTCGTCAATATTTGTACCTTTTCAAACAAACTCCCAATCAAGAGTAGTATTACTGATGAAGACAACTGAGTTAACAGAGGTACATTAATCAGTAGAATGGAATGCTGATCCGACATTGTAGTCAATGCTTGGAGTAAGCTTTCCAACAGATTTAGCTGAGATGATGTAGCGTCTGTACAAGAGAGATCATAGGCATGAGTGAAGTCTAGAACCAGGGTGTTAGCCGTACTGATCTTATTGGATTCTAGACGAGATAGCACTAATCTGAAACATGAAATCAATATAAATACATATGTACTTAAATAGACATACTTAAAATATTACCTGTGTCTGAAAAAGTCTCGTTCTACCAACGCAACGGTCAGTATGTAGGCAAATGTATCTTCTGTGAGGCGGGCATTATATCCAAGGTATGTCAGACTCTATCAGAGCATTAAAGGCAGCTACTTGGAATTTATACATATCCTGTAGGTACTAATACTTTTTTGGCACATGTGAAACCGCCACTGATCGCTATACAAGTATACCTACACTGACATGCATGCCTACCCCATAACCTATAACGAAGTAGGGGTCAGTATGTAGGCAAATGTATCTTCTGTGAGGCGGGCATTATATCCAAGGTATGTCAGACTCTATCAGAGCATTAAAGGCAGCTACATGGAATTTATACATATCCTGTAGGTACCAATACTTTTTTTGGCACATGTGAAACCGCCACTGATCGCTATACAAGTATACCCTTACATGCATGCCTACCCCATAACCTATAACGAAGTAGGTACAGAACTACAGACCCGGAAAATGTAGGTAAAAATGTTCAACCAAGTCGGGATTCGAACTGCGTTCTTTATCATTGAATACTACCCGAGTGTTACTTACTGTTTCCGTTGTTCCATCCTCTGTTGACATGGTGTAAACACTTTTAGATCGTTTTCCTTACGCCTTAAATACTACCCGAGTGTTACTTACTGTTTCCGTTGTTCCATCCTCTGTTGACATGGTGTCAACACTTTTAGATCGTTTTCCTTACGCCTTACTCTTCTAATTTCATACAGCAGTTTAAACAACCTCGCCAGACAAAATATGGAACTGTTTACCGTGTTAATTGTGTTACCTTTGACTAGACGAATGTGGTCTTCGTATTTGGTAAACTTGAGATCCTATGAACATAAAGGCATTTGAGGCTGAGGTTGGGGTCTACAATATCATGCAAGTAATAGTTTTGGCTGTATGGTCAATGGTCAGGGGGAGATGTGGTCTTCGTATTTGGTAAACTTGAGATCCTATGAACATAAAGGCATTTGAGGCTGAGGTTGGGGTCTACAATATCATGCAAGTAATTGTTTTGGCTGTATGGTCAATGGTCAGGGGGAGAAGAGCTTGATTGTTAATTTCCAAACGGAACAATTTATGACAATGTTCCTAGCTCCTTCTCTCTTCCTCCTCCTCCTCCTCTCTATCTTTTCTCTCTCTCTCTCGCTTTTATTTCTATTTCATTTCGTTTTCTCAATATTTTCAACATGTTTGTGTTTCCTCCGAGAAGAGCACGTATAGGAATTAGGGAGCACTGAAGAGTTGTGCGAGCAATACGTAGATAGTAGACATACAGTGAGCCCATCTTAAAATTGGTGAAAATTAATTCAACTTTGGGATTGAAAAATAGAGAACAGCTCAATGGAATGGCAATTCGTACCAGGGACTCGTTCTTGAAAGGATTCCAAACAAAATACCAGAGGAAAGAGGAACTGACATAAAGACCACGGCGGCAAATACACAAAATCATTTGCAAATACAAACACTGAGAACATGGAAGAAATTATTTTTGGTCGTCCACAGGGTTTTACGTACCTTAAACTCCATGCATCTAAACTCGGGTTTTTCATTACAATGAGGTTCAATGAGTAGTAATTCTTCCAGGACGTACTGGGATAGCGTGAGGTTTTCCTTAGCAAGACGTTCCTTGTACGCTCCATTTTCTATACGCCCGTCAAACGTTAGGATCTGTTTGAGTGATTGCTAAAAAGAAGAATACTTAGGTACAAGTTTCTAAAAGTAAGTAGCTACATATGTCAGTTTTTATTTTATTTTGCCTTCGATAGAGTTTTCTCCCACTTAAAGTAGCAGGGTTCTCCTGAAGCTCTTTCTTTTTTGAAGATAAAAAGTAAAAAGTAACTCATAAACTCATAACGTTATCATTGGGTAGCCCAGCTTGCAAACTTACCTTATTATTCGGCATGAGTAGTAAAGATTCATGAATGGGTTTCAGTTTATACCTCTCCATGTACAACTCTGCTATCTGAGCCTGTAGGTTATCAAGTTTCGCACATTCTGCTGGATCACACTTGATGTTTTTCTCAAACAACGTCAGGTTCCGTTCAATGGCACCCATTTGCCAGTTGGTAAACATGAGCACACCTATGAAATGAACATGATTAACATGGGAAATGGATCTAATGGGAGGATAGCGAGTACACAGGATGTTACGCGAACGACTGTACAACGTTTGAGGGTTGATGCAGGACCTAAAGGACTACAAGAAAAACCTATTTGGTCAAATCCTGCCGTTGTTCAGTCGTTCGCGGGACAACCGGGTTAATTGTGTATTTAGATAGCAAAGGGTCCGCCCGTTTAAGTGTTTAAATAAATAAACATAGTTCGACCCTGAATAATACTCAAGATGAAATGCAGTATTTAAATAAAATATGCACCCATAGGTTAAGGTTAAGTTACGTACCTTAAACTCCATGCATCTAAACTCGGGTTTTTCATTACAATGAGGTTCAATGAGTAGTAATTCTTCCAGGACGTACTGGGATAGCGTGAGGTTTTCCTTAGCAAGACGTTCCTTGTACGCTCCATTTTCTATACGCCCGTCAAACGTTAGGATCTGTTTGAGTGATTGCTAAAAAGAAGAATACTTAGGTACAAGTTTCTAAAAGTAAGTAGCTACATATGTCAGTTTTTATTTTATTTTGCCTTCGATAGAGTTTTCTCCCACTTAAAGTAGCAGGGTTCTCCTGAAGCTCTTTCTTTTTTGAAGATAAAAAGTAAAAAGTAACTCATAAACTCATAACGTTATCATTGGGTAGCCCAGCTTGCAAACTTACCTTATTATTCGGCATGAGTAGTAAAGATTCATGAATGGGTTTCAGTTTATACCTCTCCATGTACAACTCTGCTATCTGAGCCTGTAGGTTATCAAGTTTCGCACATTCTGCTGGATCACACTTGATGTTTTTCTCAAACAACGTCAGGTTCCGTTCAATGGCACCCATTTGCCAGTTGGTAAACATGAGCACACCTATGAAATGAACATGATTAACATGGGAAATGGATCTAATGGGAGGATAGCGAGTACACAGGATGTTACGCGAACGACTGTACAACGTTTGAGGGTTGATGCAGGACCTAAAGGGCTACAAGAAAAACCTATTTGGTCAAATCCTGCCGTTGTTCAGTCAACGACTGTACAACGTTTGAGGGTTGATGCAGGACCTAAAGGGCTACAAGAAAAACCTATTTGGTCAAATCCTGCCGTTGTTCAGTCGTTCGCGGGACAACCTTGTAGAGAGATAGAGACCCAGCTACTCGGGAAAGTATCAGACAGATTGACGTTATCTTCTTACTGAATCTCGTTGTTTATTTCATTTGTAAACTCGCTTCAGTATGCTATGAAACTTACTTGGCATAATTATGAGTTTAAACGAGGTTCAAGTTTAACTCTCGGATTAAACAATCTGATTGGTTGATTTCAAAAAAATTAGCCAATCAGTTTGCGTAATACGAAAGTTAAGCCCGGGGTGGATTTTGTTTTGAAGGGATAATGTTCGTTCCCGGAACGGTTGGTTTTCTCCTATCCTGTCTTCCTTCTCTCTTCGATTTTGGGACAATAAGACCTTAGCAGTTACAATTCCCTCTGTCAGACTTCTTTTTTTTTTTACATAAACCGAGTTTAAACTCTGATTAGTAAACTTACCCTGATACAGCTTATCAAGAAACTGCTCAGGAATGTCTTCTAGAGGTGCAAGTACGCGATCTACGTACTCCGGATCAAAAGCTTTAGAAAGATTCGAGCACACATTCAAATCTTCACACACTTCCCTATGGAAGTCACAGCAGATGACGTATATCTCCGAGTTTCCTTCTTTACTGGTGGCAGGTTTAAATAGATCCACACTTGTGAACAGACACTATGGAAGTCACGGCAGATGACGTATATCTCCGAGTTTCCTTCTTTACTGGTGGCAGGTTTAAATAGATCCACACTTGTGAACAGACAAGCGAGGAGGTACATGAGACAGATCGTATCACTTTCGAAGATGGTGAATATTTTGATGACCAAGTTTCCGCCATTGTGTAGAAGGGAGAGAGCGATCTGTACCTCCCGGTAGTGGAGTTTACCCACCAAGATCTCTTGCTCGCCAGGATTACCTGAAATCAAATGAAAATATACTTATAACTACATCAGAAATTTTACACGTTAGGGAACAAAGAATTATTGCCTAATCCACATTTAATATTGACTACCTATCTGTTCTAACCTGTGCTTTCCTATGGAAAAACAATATGGTGGACATTATTTCCTATTCAGCAAACTAATGAGGAACGTTTAATACCTCTCCAAAGGTGTGTCTACACATAGTCGGCCGGCCGTCAGTCGACGTCGATTCACATCGATCGACGCGACAGCCGTGGACTATGTGTGGACACACCTTTATACATCTACACTTTTTTTTTACATAAACATACCTTGACAATCAAAGCTCCCATCAGCAGTGACTAAAAAACAGTGAGAAGCGTGAGTACAGTGGGGGGCTAGAGAAGTGTCATGTATCAGCAAGAATCCAATCTGAAATTAGGAGTTAAACAGGAGAAGACTTACTGGAAAATATCCACACTAATATTAATAATGTTCACGTAATTTGTTTATTATTTGTTTTTTGTCTTTTGGAAACTTTTTTTGTCTCTAAATTGGAGTATTTTGTTGAAAAAAAAGAAGGACAGTGAGAATGAATATTTTTCTGGACATGTTGCTTGAAATGAGACACAAAGTTCTGGACTAGTATGTTTCCCGTATTATCAGGACCAAAGTACCACTTCCTGTGAGTACCAAGGATAAGTCTGTCATCGCTAATCATCTCATCAAACGAGTTGCCTTCATAATGGGGATTCAACGTGTTGGCTATCCAGTCCCACTGTGAACAAAGTAGTGACATCAAAATAATATGAACGTATAAATGAATTTTTTTAACTTATAGAGTTAAAAAAAATAACCATTTTTTTATTTTATTTTTTTAGGGCACTTTAACTCTAACTGGTAGGTCGTTTGTGCCGACTTGACTCTTTGGGTGGACTAGATTAAGTGTCCCTTTACTTAACCTTTAACCTCCAGTCTTCAAAACAGCAGTTTGATCAGTTGGAAAAACCAAGACCAACAGTAAATTGTCCAGGTGCTGCTCTTGAATTAGTCTACCTGTTTTTTTTTTTGTCTTGTGAGTACCTAGTAGTAAGGCTCAGTGCACCCTAAAATCCAACACGAGCTGAAGAAAAACTTTGACTGTACCAAAATTTGAACCAAGGACCAAAGTGATAAGCATAGGGTGAAATACCTATGGAGATTAACATTTTAAAAAGATCTAATCATCAGAAGAGAAAGAACTGGGCCTGAACTTACCTGCATACGAGGGTGATGTAATTTCAAGTAATGATTGAGAGAAGTAATGAAAGCACCTGGAGCCTCACAAAGATGAATGCTGGTGAATGAGTTTTCTTGTTGTGGTACAATATTATAGGAGTGAACAATCTCGTGGAATTTACACCATGCCTACAATACATAAGAGAAAGCATTACAATTTACAAGCCAGGTTTGAAATGTACCAGTAATATTAGACATCTTCCAGCTTTTGCATTGAGTCAATCTGTCTATGGATAGGTATAAGTTACCTGAGTAGCAAGTTGAGGTTTTATGAATCTCTTAACAGACTGAACAACTTTTGATGACCGATTTACAAAATTGGTATGCTGATGCCATGTTTTCAAATGGACATGATTCAAATTACTTTTGACATCATTTAACTTTTCTTTGAGGGCTTGGAAATTCTCCAACTGAAAAATAAATAAATGAAAGGTAATGTTAGAAAATATCAATACATAATATGAATAGGTACAATTACATTTTTTTTTTTTTTTTAACTTTAATAGAGGGAATTGTCTTGATATTAAAGTGAGAAAACAGGGTAGGAGCAAGCTGGGTGTTCTAAGAACAAAATTTATAATTGTGTTCAAAATGAAATTTACATCTGAGGGAATAAATTGTAAATTATACCTAGGTACCCAGCATTATGTACCTATATTCTAATGAATTTTCTTACCTGCCACTTGGTTTGGGAGAACCAAGTCTCTCCATCTGAAAGTTTATAACTAGATGAAGCATTGTACAGCTGATACTTCTTGTTGAAATGATTTAATGCTTCTTCAGAAAAGTTCTTTGGTTTTTTCTTGTAAGAGTGTTTTGTGGAAGCAAAACAACTTGGAAGTCCATAAGATTCCAACCCTGGTTGAGAATTGTTGAAATTCATTGTTAATGTCACAGAATCCAGTCCAGGAACCTCAATAATCAGTCATGGAAAAAATAAATGGGACCTATTCAAAGTAGGTACTTATACCTAGAAAAGTAGGTACCCACCTACTTGGATAGATACAAATAACCTGTAGGAAAATAAAAGCACAAATTAAAAAAAAAAAATAGGTACAAACAGATGTTGGATGTTGGCTGCCAAAGCAAATTCTATGGATCTATGGTGTTTACCCAGACCCCCCATGTATTAAAAAATTTCCCTTTCTGCATATGGGTCTACCTGATTGTGTGTGTGTGTGTGTGTGTGTGCTCATCAGGTAAGGTGGACCTTTTCAGTTGTACCTGTCTACCTGAAGGTTTGTGTGCTCATCAGGTATCAAAGAGACCTGATCAGGTGTACCTGATAGTGAGTGGCTGGCCTAAGGTTGATGGTGTGAGTGGACTAGCCAACACACTTATTAGATCTCAGGTAGTGTCTAGGCCATAGCCCTCAGTGAGTTCTCTGACAAAACTGGCTGACTGTAAGTGGCAATCATACACAGCCAGGTGGCCAGCGATCCAAATACCTACCACACACAACGTTACTGAACTTTAGGGGAACATAAAAACGACTGATAAGATAAGAGTGAACCTGTGAAGTTGTGAACTGTGAACTTACTTTTTTTGAGGGTAGGCTATGATGATGATGATGTCAGCTTTTCGTGCTGTTATTTTACTGGTAATATAAGCACGCAAATAGAGGGTAGGCTAGGAAAGTAAAAAAAAAATATTTTTTTTGATTTTTTTAATTTTTAAAAATCAGCGCCAACGGTAAAAACAGTGAGTTTATGTATCAGGTTAGGCTTGCTAGGACTTTAAAAAGAGAGAAAAAATCAGGGGGGGGGGGATCAAATCAAGCCTACCTACTATAGAACCACAACCTAAAGCATATGCATATGAATTTATGGGTATGAACAAATAACTCTTATTTTTACCCTGTTGGAAAATTACCAAAAATCACATCATAGGTACCTATAACTTCAACTTTTATACGAAAGACCCAAACCACACCGGGGATTTAGCTCTACTTACGGTGATGTGCTGTACCTATAACTTCAACTTTTATACGAAAGACCCAAACCACACCGGGGATTTAGCTCTACTTACGGTGATGTGCTGTTTTTTTTTTTTTAACTTATTCACTAATCTTCTGTTTTATTTCCTCTCCCCAGAGTAAATGGTGGATACCTGAATACAACTCTCCTGTACAACGTATCTATTTCGCTTGCCCTGTACGGGCTGTTTCTTTTCTATTTTGCCACCCGAGAGCTCGTGACTCCGTTTGACCCTGTACTCAAGCTCTGGACCATCAAGAGCGTCATTTTCCTCTCCTTTTGGCAAGGTAAGAGAT